>NW_006239400.1:53478-60425 GCF_000226075.1 Solanum tuberosum
CTTGTTCAGTAGAAAGTTTTTCATGTAATGTGCTTCTGTTTGTTGCTGATGAAATGTAGTATTGGCTCCAAATTCTTTTCTTGCTCTAGTTTTTCACACACTGGAAAGTGTTGTTTGTACTGTAAATTAACTGTAATTCTTCAATCCCTTTTGTTTGTCATCAATTTTGTGAGATTAATAGAGTAATTAGATAGTTTCAATAAGTTCACTGTAACTAGAAAGCTTCAGTAAGTTGATTTGAATTAGAATGCTTTAATTGTTCTATAAGTTGACTAAAATTAGAATGTTCCAACAACTGTTTGTAAGTTGATTATAATTAATAATTGCTTTAATAGTTCGTAAGTTTTTTTAAAGTCTGCATAGTGAAGAACTTTAGAAATTGTTCTTGTTTTGCTAATATGCATGTTTTGTTCGAATTTGATGAATATGAATGAGAGTACCTTCTGGTCCACAGTTTGTACTTGTTACTAATTTTTTTTGTAAATTTAAACATTATTAGGAACATGAATAATCTAGAGCGTGGTTGGATGTATGATAGGTTGGATGGCCGAGGGGGCTATAAATTCTAGTTTCGTAATTGGAGTGGATAAATTTATCCAATTTGCATGTTCGCAACAGAATCGCATGAGCAGTAATAAAGTTAGATGTCTATGTAAAAACTGTTACAACTTTAAGTTCATGGATGTTGAAACGATTAAGCATCACCTTTATAAGTTTGGATTTGTTGATAACTATTTTATCTGGAAGCATCAAGGAGAAAAATATGTGATTGGTGAGATTTCTTCTGATCAGGATTTGAATGGTGGTGCTACACCTGAATTAGGATATGATAATCCATACCGTCAAATGATTTTTGATGCAGCTGGTCCTAACTTTCCCCAAGGTTCAAGTTAGTAATCTTTTAGCAACATTGAACCTGAGTCGTCTCATCCTTGTGAACCTTCAATGGAGGAAGATCCTAATCCCGAGTCCCAAAAATTATATGATTTGCTACAAGCAGCTGATGCAAAATTATATCTCGGTTCTTCCGTCTCTCAACTTGTTGTTGTCTCTCGAATGTTAAATATTAAAAGAGTATGTCACAGAGAGGTTATAACCAAATGATGCAATTGTTGAAAGAGGCTTTACCTGAAGATAACATAGTGCTTGATAGCACTTATCAGACTAAGAAGCTAGTGCGTAGCTTGGGTTTGCCAGTTGAAAAGATTGATTGTTGTGAATTAGGATGTATGTTGTATTGGGGTGATGATGAACACCTTACATCTTGTACATTTTGTGGCCATGATAGATACAAGCATCGTGTTGGCTCTCGTAAGAGGAAATTGATCCTTTACAAGAAAATGTATTATTTTCCTTTGATTCCTAGATTGCAAAGATTGTATGCATCTGCCGACATGAGATGGCATCATGAGCATACAAAAGAGGATGGTGTAATGCGTCATCCATCAGACTCAGAGGCTTGAAATCACTTCAATGACACTCATCCTTTTTTTGCTGATGAACCAAGAAATGTAAGGTTAGGGTTATGTACTGATGGTTTCCAACCATTTAGTCAGTCTGGGAGCAAATACTTTTCATGGCCAGTAATTGTCACACCTTATAATTTTCCTCTAGGAATGTGTATGAAAGAGGCTTATATGTTCTTAACAGTCATTGTTTCGGGGCCAAACAATCCCAAACATAAAATTGATGTTTATTTGCAGCCTCTAATAAAGGAATTGACTTTGTTGTGGGAGACAGACGTGGAAGCATTTGACATCTCAAAAAAAGCAAAAACTTTCAACTAAGGGTAGCTTTGATGTGGACAATCAGTGACTTTCCCGCATATTCTATATTATTAGGATGGAGTACTGCATGTAAGTTAGCATGTCCCTATTGTATGGAGGAAACACAACCCTTTAGATTGAACCATGGTAAGAAAACATCTTGGTTTGACTGTCATAGGATGTTTCTTGATCAACATCACCCATTTAGGAGAGATCGTAAGAACTTTCTTAAAGGCAAAACTGTCCAAAGATCACCACCGCCCTATAGAACAGGAGAGGAAATTGAATCAAATTTGTGATTTGGACATAAGAAAAGTAACAGAGTTAGATGCAGAACAAGTCAATCGAAGAATATGTAAGTCTTGCGGATGGAAAAAGAGAAGCATCTTTTGGGATTTGCCTTATTGGAGATCTAACATGATTCGACATAATCTTGATGTCATGCATATTGAAAAAAATGTCTTTGATAATGTGTTTAACACAGTTCTTAATTTTGATGACAAAACCAAAGACAATCCACAATCACGTCAAGATATGGTAGAGTATTGTGATCGACCTCAATTGGCAAAGGATAGTAATGGAAAATATCCCAAAGCTATATATACGATAGACAAAGAAGTAAGAGCTATCTTGTTCAATTGGGTGAAAGGCTTAAAGTTTCCAGATGGGTATGTTTCCAATTTGGGTAGATGTCCAGACACAAATGCGTAAAGGATATTTGGCATGAAAAGTCATGATTGTCACGTGTTCATGCAACGACTGTTGCCTATTGCCTTTTGCGAACTACTTCCTAGTAATGTGTGGCAAGCACTTACAGAATTGAGCTTATTTTTCAAAGATCTTACTTCTACAACTTTACGAGTTGATGGCATGAAGAGATTAGAGAGAGACATCCCATAAATCTTGTGCAAGTTAGAACGTATATTTCCTCCTGGAATCTTTGACTCAATGGCACATCTTCCTGTACACCTTCCATATGAAGCAAGGATAGCTGGACCTGTACAATATCGATGGATGTACCCTTTTGAAAGGTAAATGTAAAACTTTATATAAAATTCGTGACTAGTATGCTATATATTTTTATCTTCTAATGTAATGGTCCATACATGTTATATATTTAGGTATCTAGGAACTCTTAAAAGGATGATTGGAAATAAAGCTAGTGTTGAGGTTTCCATTTGTGAAGCGTACTTGATGACATAGTCAACACAACTGTTTTCTCATTATTTTGAACCTCATGTCATGACACGTAATCATAACATGGACCATAATGATGATGGTGGGGATAAGGAAGATATTGAAGGAAATTTTATCAATATTCTCCCATCCAGGTCGACTATGGGGAGAAGCAAAAAAAGGGATTTATCCCTTGAAGAAATCAAGGCTGCCCAAACTTATATCTTACTAAATTGTGAGGAGGTTGAGCCATTTGTGAGGTAACAAAAGTTAATTTTATTTTCTTAATAATATAAACATATCCTTATATCACGACTTTTCAATTTAACTTATTTTGTTGTAATGAAGTATGTTCATGCAACGTTTGCAAGAAGAATTTCCGAATCTATCTCAGGGTCAAATAGACGAGCTTCTTGAAGCAAATTTCTCTATATGGTTCAAGGAATTTGTTAGTACTGTGAAATTATCTTTTATACAATGACATGCTTAAATTTAGTTTTAAATTTTACTAAGTCTTACATTTTAAAAAAATAGGTCCAATGCAATCCCATTGAGAATGAATTCTTGCGTAGTCTTGCTCGTGGACCATTAATAGACGCTACATGTTATTCTGCGTATTTTGTTAATGGATACAAATTTCACACAGAATGTCATGGTAGCACAAGATCAACAATGAACAGTGGAGTTTGTAACTCGGATCCAAATTTTGGTGATTATTATGGACAGATAAAAGAGATAATACAAGTGGAATACCGTGAAGCACCTTTAAAGCAAACTGTATTATTCAAATGTGAATGGTTTGACCCAACTATGGATGTTGGTGTTAAAAGGCACAATCAGTACAAATTGGTTGATATTAACCATCGTCGTCGATATAAAAAATATGAACCTTTTATTCTTGCAATGCAAGCAACCAAAGTGTGTTATGTACCTTATCCTAGCAAGAAAAAAAGACAAGGATGATTGGGCAGCTGTACTGAAGGTCAAACCTCGAAATGTTATTGAATTGCCTAATGAGGAAGTGGCAACAGTTTCAAAAGTAAATGTTCCATTTCAAGTTGAAGAAGTTGAAGTCCACGAGATAGATATGACTGTTTCCATTGATGAAAACATACTCTTAAATGATCCAAATGGAGATGTAATTGAAATGGATGAACCCATTGATGATGAATTATTGCAAGAGAATCATGAAATCCACATAAAATCCACAGAAGAAGAGTATGAAACTAAGGAAACTGAGGAGAATGAGGATGGGGAAGAGGAAGAGTTTGAAGAAGACAGTGACTAGTGCTTGATCATCTGCTATTGTATTTTCACTATATTTTGTTTGTTTCTAATTTTCAATCGAGGATAATCTGTTGTAGTTTCTACTTTTCAATTTAGGATTTAAAAAAGAAATAGCTCTTGGCTTTGAACTATGTGTGTTCTATTTCTAATTTTCAATTCTATAATTAAATCTACTAATTGTAGCTTTAATAACTGTCATACATACCAATTAACTATGTATTCTTATAATTACTAATAGTTAATATTGATAGCCTTATAAAGAAGTGCTCAAACAAGTAAGCTCTTTGGGAGACTTATTGTTATGTAAATTCTTGAGCTCAATAGATCATTTCTTTAAATGAATGACATTACTTGAACTGTGATTGTGTAACCATCAGGTTCTTGGAGCCTTATCAGAAGCACATGATATGATGGTATTGAAAATCCAAGCCTCTTAAAAGGCTTCTCCCTTTCCTTAATCTCATCATCTGTAATTGTGTCCAAATTTTCAAAATATGTTATAGATTTCTAATGCTCATTCTTTGTGTAAAGCTTCTAATAGAAGTTCATGATCCCTTTACTCTTGTTACTCTTGTTATAGATAACTATGTTACTCTTGTATTTCCAGGTACCAATTTTTTCACTTGATCAACAAGCTCTTACAGAGATAGTTTTAATATTTCAGCACTGTTCCACGTAATCTCATTATTATGGATTACGTTTAATTTTATTTTGTATCTGTCATGATCTAACAACAATGTTATATTTGTTTATAGGTATAGCTCAAGGCAGAGGTCGTGAAAAATCCTCAGGTAGGAGTAATCCTGCTATTCGTGTAAGCATGCCAACTATTCCCAAGCCCACAATAGTTTCTCCCCAGCAAGGTGGTACCCCAACCAATATTGAAACATCAACTCAAAGTATTAGCCCAACCATCTCTGAGACACCTCCAGCTTCATCAAATCAGAGTAACCTAATAGGTCAGGGTTTTTCTACTCAGAGCAACCCAACAGGTCATACTAATACAGTTGTTGAAGGTGAATCCAACAGTAGCCATACAAGGACCCTTGTCTTTCTAACTTCTGCAGGGTTAGTCCATTCTTTTGATTTTATTCCTAAACTTGTTTCTACTTACTACATTAAACAAATTGAAGATATCTGGATAGGATTTCACTATCACATTACCAACTTCTGGTCCTTTAAGCATAATATTTAATCTAGAGAACATGACCCCTTGTCTGTTGAATGTGCTAAAAAATGTTTATTTTTCTATTTTACTACCTGTATATTTTGTTTATACAGGCTGAAACCTTCTCAAATATGCTCTAGTTTCATATCTAAGTCTTTCAAAAGTGATGTTGATCCCAATGGAATCAATTGGAAAGGTGTCTCAACTGATGTAAGAAATGGTTATTTTGGAGAATTCAAGGTATAACTTTTCATCTTAAGTGAGTTTAGCAAGTGTATTCACATATTTAGATAGGACATTAATGCATTACTTTCAAAACGTATTTCAGAAATTTTTTTACTGGGATGTTTCCATTAGTGAAAACGAAGTGAAAAAACACTGGATGGTTAAGGCAACACTGAAATACAGAAATTTCATTTCTAAAATAAAAAATGAAGGATTTAGGCCAGGTTATGTACCAGAAAGTGTGTGGGAAAGGTGGATGCAACTTTGGGGAAGTGAAAAGTGTATTAAAAAGTCAGAAATTAATTCGAAAAATCATCGTGGCGGCCATGAAACTGCTGTTGGGACTCACACGGGCGGCTCTATTTCAATTGGAGAACATCGCAGGAAACTTGTGAGTATATATATTTTACAAACTCTATAACTAACATCTTCTATTGTATGATATATATATAATGTGATTTCTTTTGTATAGGCTATTGAAAAAGGTCGAGATCCAACACCTATTGAATTACATTTGCATGTTCATACACATGGTCATGATGGAAAATCATTTGTTGGTGAGCGTTCTAGAATTGTCCATGTAAGTCTAAAACTTGAAGGTGTTTCGATTCTTTCCTACTGTAGTTTCTGGTGCAATTTTAGTCTTGTTTTAAAGGGTATCTGTTGCTGTTGTTTGGTATAATTTCGGTGATGTTTTGAGACTTTTCAATGCAATTTTAGTGTTGTTTTGATGCGATTCTAGTGTCGTTTTTGTGTGACTCTAGTGCAGTTGTTTTTGGTGCAATTATAGTTCTGTTTTAGAGAGAATCTACTGCTACTGTTTTGGTGTAATTCGATTGCTGTTTTGAGGCTTTTTCGGTGTAATTTTAGTGTTGTTTTGGTGTGATTCTAGTGTTGTTTTACTGTGACTCTAGTGCAGTTGTTTTTTGTGCAACTCTAGTCCTGTTTTAGTGAGAATTCGTTGCTGCTGTTTCAGTGTAATTCATGTGTTGTTTGAGGCTTTTTCTGGTGCAATTTTAGTGTTGTTTTGGTGCGATTCTAATGTCATTTTAGTGTGAATTTAGTGCAGTTGTTTCATGTAATTCTGATGTTGGTTGGGTAATTTTCGAGTGTTTCTGATGCTGTTTAGGTAATAGAAATTAGTTTGTTTTGAAGTTCTGTGTGAGTTCAAGTATGATCTTTATTCTGCAATTCAAACGAGTTCAAAATTGTAGGTCTAAGTTAATTACTACAACTTATAAACAACACTTCATAGACCAGCTAATATAAGTTGCATTGTCTCTCTTTCATTGCATTTTCCTTGCAACAATTATCTACTAATACAA
>NW_006239400.1:69620-109590 GCF_000226075.1 Solanum tuberosum
TCAAAATTTGTTTTGTTCCCTATCTTTAATGCTTTCTCATTTTCTCTACTTATTATAGGAAAAATATGAAGAAATATTACGGGAAAACACGGTGTCTCAAACTGATATTGATCAACGTGAAGCATATTACCAAGCTGCGGGGGGAGAAAAGAAAAGAAGAATATACGGTCTTGGATCTGAAGCAAAAAATTACTATGGGCAGAATCTTTGTGGCTCATCATCATTACCACCTCCATTTTCTCAATCAACACCGATAACAAATATGGATGAGTTTGTAAAGCAAATGATGCCTGCACTAACTAGTCATGTTGTTCCTATTATTGTTGAGCAGGTGCAAGCATTAATTAGTCCATCCGGGAATCCATCGATTGTGACACCCATAGTGCCTCCTCCTACTAATGTGGACGAGGTTGATCCCTCAATTTCAAGTGACGATCGTATCCCTTAGTCTCCCACAACTTTAGTTTTGATAATGTAATACTTTTGGAAACTACAAATTGCGTAGTAACATTTTGATGAACATAGGTTTATTTAAGAGTACTTGATAGTTTTCTTTGGATATTTTAACCAAAAATATGTGGTTTTGGAGTTTTCTATTTATATATTATGAATCGTCTATGAGTATTATATTATATGAATGTTTGTTATTTTTAGAGTATTTAGTAATTTTAATTTAATTTATTTCAGCAGTGCATATTTAAAATAACCAAATCAAATAATTTTAGAAGAATGATTTTTTAGAAACAAATTTAGCGACTATTTGGTCGTTGCTATGAAAAGAATGTTGGCGACGGATTAGCGACGGATTATTAAAGGCCTAATATGTTGTAACAGAATATGTTGCGACGGAAATTTCGTAGCAAATTTATCCAAAATGACGAAATGAATTATGAAATTAGCAACAAAATTATATAAATATAGTGACGACTAAGTTCGTCGCTAACCTGTGGCGACGGAAATGTTTCGTCACTATGACGTCGCTACACTTGTGACGGCACTCATTTTTTCGTCTTAGAATTATGAAATTAGCAACAAAATTATATAAATATAGTGACGACTAAGTTCGTCGCTAACCTGTGGCGACGGAAATGTTTCGTCACTATGACGTCGCTACACTTGTGACGGCACTCATTTTTTCGTCACTAAGAGCTTACTAACGAGCGTAATAGCAACAACCAACAATCCGTTGCTAATCCGTCACTAATCATGATTAGTGATGGATTTTCATTGGATAGTGACAGATTGTGTCCGTCGGTAAATATTGTTTTTTTTGTAGTGCAGGTTATTACAATTAGATATGAACTCATTAGAGCTAAATATTATGCATTTTAATTTTAAATTTTTGATGCATCCAATTATTTTTAAAAAAAAGCCAATTACAATAATACATGGTCTAATTTCAAAAAAAATATGGATTATCTATTTGTTTAAAAAAGTTGCTTGTATTACGCTTGGACACCCTCTGTAAAATTTTTAGTTACGCTACTGACTAAAGTGCATTTGTTATTTTAGATTTGATAAACTTAAATAGCTTAGATATCTGTAATTATGTTTGTCAAATGCATATCTTCAATAACAAAAGTATCAGCGGCATCAGTGTTATCACTATTATATGATATATTTATTTTTGCAAGAATGATAACAATCAATCATTGGTGCACTTATTTCGATTGATGTGTGATTATAGGTAATCACCGGTGGATAGAAAGTAATTTCAGGTTTCTTCTTCTTCAACTTAATATAGGCGTTTACGCCCACATCATAAGATACTTTTAATGACAAGAATCCATGTGCAATTGCATATTTGATCTCCATGTTTTCAAAAACAACATTTTTGAGTTGATTTGAGATATGTATGATTAAATTTTCATAATTGAAAGTAGATTCTATTATTATTACATCAACGTTAGAACTGATGTATTGTTGCTCTGAATTATTGAAGGAAGGAAACTCGCGGCCTGTAAGTTATAGTTGGGTGAAATATAGGTTAGGGGATATTAATTGTAATTAGTTGGGAAAAATATCGATTATCGGTTATTAATTGGAATTAGTATGGGGTATTTATCTGAAATTATTTTGTTGCTATAGAGCATGAGCTTAATTTTTCCATATAAATTTACAAATATTACGTAAATGCTTTATGTCTTTTTAAAAATACTACACTAAAATAACAAGTATGAAAAAATAAAAGGCCACTCAATTTTGTGTATATACTAAGGTTTTGAACTTTAGACCACTAATTTTATCAAGACACTTTTGTCACGAAGAGTACTTAATTTCTCAAGCAACACATGCTAGAAGTTAGATGTGGAAGAGAAATAGCAAGTACACTACTTGCTATAGGGACACAATATGTTAGTTTTAGAACAATGGAAGAATTTTCCTATGCTATGAAAATATTTGTTCAAGAGAGAAGATATATTTGATAATATGATTTCCTTTTTAATTGATAATTAGAAAATAACATTGATGAAAGTCAACAAAGATATAATGTTGAACAATATGTCAAGTTTAACATGCTCAAAGAGAAATGTAAATAAAAAAATATTTAATATTAGTTGAAAATAGAAGGTAAGACAATTATTTATATTAATGTTAAGATATACAAACATTATAGGCAGCCCAAATTTGTGGATACACAATCTCTGTTAGTCATAATATGGGAAAATGAACACAAAATATGTATGTGATGGTCTTTATTGAATAAGATTTGCTAATTTTATTAACCAAGTCTCATACATAGATAATACATGGAGATATAAATGAAAATAGGAATTACCATGATTGTCATCAAGAAATATTATCTTGAAGAATGTGATGTAAGAGTTTTCTTTCATCAAAGATTATCATGTAATTGACAAGTTATTTATTTTACTTGTATCCATAAGCAGCAGAAATGGTTAAAAGAATATTAGGAGTGATTTTTTATCAAGATGAAATCTGTCAACTCTTGGTAATGAATTTAAATTTTATGTTGTTATGATTAATAATCTATTAACTACCGACTTAGTAATGAAAGGGAATCACACACTAACAAGTGTTCCAATTTTTATTAATAGATTAACTTTTTTATTGTTTGATAATTAAATTAGAAAATTTAATTAGTCAACTAAATAAATTTATTAGTCCAAATGAAATATTGGTACATCATTTGCTAGCACAGAAAATATAGTTATTATTGCCATCATAGTTGACCCTTCACGATTGCGAAAAAGAGTGTACAAGCACCAATTGCTAGTTGATAAGATTTGTCTAATTTTGAAAAAAAATTAATGTATCTTTGAAATTTGTTCAGAATTTCGCAAAAAACAAATTAAATATGTAGATAAACTAAAAATTACATTTTAGACCTATTGGAATCATCAAATCACCAATCCGGAGTGTTTTGATATGAAGTTGACCATGGTCAACCCGAAGTTTCTTAAACTTCAAAAATTCAATCAAGTTTCAAGAAAAAAAAAATCTACAAGTATTACTCCTTTTGTTCCTAATTACTTATCCATTTTTCCTTTTATAGTTGTCCTTATTACTTTCATTTTGATAAATCAAGAAAGGACAAATTGTTTTACCTATTATACCCCCAATTAATTACTTTGAAAAAGGTAGAACTTCTTGAAAATTTTAAGTTTTTTAATTCATCTACTTCATAATTAATAGGGGTAAACTAGTAAACTCACTATATCAATAATTGTTTTCTTAATAAGTGTGTCAATTCAAAAGTGGATAAGTAATTAGGGACGGAGGGAGTACATAATTTATGCCAAAAGAAAAAGGTCAGTAACCTAAAATGATATAATAATAATTAAAAAAAAAATATTTCTCCTATATTTTATTCTATTATGCTATTTTTTCTTCTATTGTATCTTTGTTATTTTAGTTCTTAATTTATACTGAAAGAACAACATATCTTCACGAATGAAATATACTTAAAAGGACAATGTCGTTTTCAAAAGTTCCAACAAAGTGCTTGTACTTTTCCCAAGTTATTTTTTATATAAATTTCTATATAAATATATTTTTTAAAAATAATCAAATGACCCTATTGGGCCAAAATTTTATAAAATAAACTAAAGTTAAATTACAACATTGACACCCCAAACAAAACAAATAATGAAAAGGAAAAGAAAAGGACTACGAGCATCAAAGTAGTTAAATACACCAAAAAAGGAAAGTGAAGAAAAATAAACAAACATCAATCTTTTGTTGCAATAGTTTGTAGATTTTAATTTCTTAACCCTCCTTTTGTTAAAGATAAAATTTTATTGCTGTGTTACATGTTGAGGTAAGGTCAAACCTCCCTCATATAATACTCTTCCAAAATAAAATAAAAATTTGAGGGACAAACGTGTAAGAAAAGTAGGCTACGTATAATATAAAATAAATAATAAAATAGGATTATTAGATATAATGAACAAAGATAAAATTAGAAGAAAAAAATAAGATAACCATGCCATCACCCCAAATTGCTCGTTACATAAAATGAGACTTTTCATAACACGAAAAATAATTTAAGTAACAATCAAAATAAATATTATATTTAAATTAACCTTACAATATAATAATTAATAGGTAACCTAGTCCTTTTCTTTTGAATGCTATGGTTAAAAAAAAGGAAATATTCTTCTATTGTATCTTTATTATTTTTGTTCCTAATTTATACTAATTAAAAAAAAAGCTATCGAATCCTAGAAAACATATCTTCACTAATGAAATTTAGTTACAGGATAAACGTATTTAACATGCCTCAAATTATGAAAATTTTCAAGTATTTTCCAACAAAGTACTTGTAATTTTTTCAAGTTATTTTGTTCTTGATATCTATATAAATGTATAGACCATAGATCGAGGACAAAGAGAAGAAAAACAAAACAAACATCAAATAAAGGACATGCAATTAATCCTTTGATATATATATAACCATAAGAAAGTTCTCTCCAAGGTAAACTTCCTTGCAACAAACATCTTCTAATTACTTCTACGTCTTGAAATTTTGAGAGTCAATCGAGTT
Organism: Solanum tuberosum; assembly: GCF_000226075.1. Classification (NCBI taxonomy): domain Eukaryota; kingdom Viridiplantae; phylum Streptophyta; class Magnoliopsida; order Solanales; family Solanaceae; genus Solanum; species Solanum tuberosum. The sequence goes on from NW_006239400.1 coordinate 74,629, forward strand.
TTCTTTTATCATATATTTTTATATGTCTTTTAAATATTTTAAGTTGTTAATTATATTATTGCGATTTATAATATCTATTACACAATTTCCAAATATATCAAGTTTATCTCTAAAATTTCTATGTCCAAATTCACTATTAAAATTTAAAATTTAGAATCTTAAAATTTCAATTATATCACATAAATTAAAACAACCGAATATTTATTTATTTTATTTTTAAAAAAGAACAATTCTCACATTGCATATCCCAAATTTAGATATTTATACCAACAAAATCTTCACATTGCATATCCCAAACTCGTTGAAACATGCACGATTTGCAAAACAAAACAAAAAATTTAAAAAAAATTAAAAAATTAGGGACCTCATTCCAATTTAGCTGGTGTTGGACCCACATTCTCAAATATTCTTGGCAAATAATATTTGGGTGAAGTTTTTGGTGAAGTTTCACCAAGTTTTTGGCCCCAAATTTTTCTAAAAATATTTTACTATTTCAAAAAATATGATTTAATTCTAAAAATTATTTAAAATACCTATAACTTTGTATTATCATTTTATAATGAATATGTTCTATTAAAAAATAACCTTATAACATAATTAATAATAATCAACAATAGGCCGGGTGTACAAAATCGAATCGAAATTCGAACCAAACTGCAAATCGAGTCAAACCGAGAAAAAAACCCCGACTAGTGGTTGGTTTGACGTGGTATGGTATTGAAAAAAAAAACCGACTATATTTGGGTTGGTTTGATTTTAACAAAAAAAAAACAACCCGAGACCAAACCAACCCGACATTATATATATAATTTTAAAATTTTATTTTATACATAAAAATATTTACTTTGATATAATTTTTAAATATTTCTTATACTTTTTCATAGTTTTTATCTTTTAATATATTATTTCAAGGTTGAAACTTAGAATTCTGAATTGTTCAATAAAGATTATAGTCCATAGATGTCGATAATTATAATAAAGCTTAAATCAAAATCAAATTAATACTAATGCAAAAAAGAAAATCAATTCAACACGAAGAATGACAATAATATTGAATATTTGTTCTTTGGTTTTACATTGGTTTAGACAATTCAAATACATAATCTAATTTTAATTTCCTTTAATATTTAGTCATGTAACTAATACTTATTAAACTTATTTTAGCATGATTTAGTACTTTTAAATTATGATCATTTTCATTATGACTTGTTAATTTGCAATATTTGTTTTACGCGATTTTTATTATTATTATTTTTTTGTTGGATATTTTAGTGTCATTACTCATATCATATTTTGTGTTATTTTCTTAAGAAACACCTTAGATAGTTGTATTTTGGTAGGACTAAAGAAATATTTGAAGTACAAGTAAATTATTTGTTTGTATGAATACTTTACACCCAAAAATCCGAAAAACCCAAAAAAATCCGAGGTTGAAAAACCCGAGTTTTATTGGTTTGGTTTGGTTTGGTTTATAGATTTAAAAAATCCGACACAAATGGTTTGGTTTGATAATTGAAAAACCCGAACCAATCCGGTCATGCACACCCCTAATCAACAACAACAAATAACAATATATGCAAGACAATACATTAATCGAATACTCAAATTTTTCATTGGTTCAGTTATAATTATAACCCATTAAACACAAATTATTATTTTTTTCTCAATTTTATCACTCAAATTAGAACTCAAACTTTTTCGGAGGAGATAGTAAAAATATTAGTTGGAATTAATAAATGATGAGTATTTTTTATAAAATATAAAAATTGGGGTAATTTTTGAATTTTTTAAAATTTCCAAATATTATAACTTGGCCCAAATACTAGTTTTTTTTAGTATTTGAGAACTTGAGATACTGGACAAGTTTTTTTCTTCTCTACATATCCACAAATCATGCTAATTAGTATGCCTAATTTTTAATTATTTTTTTTATTTGAGGATTTTTTTTTCCAACCCTAATTCTCACTGAATCTTCTCAATAGAATGGCCGGCGGCCAATCCTCTCCAGGGAATGGTCTGGTCTGCCCACCACCATTCCAGTTTCCAACACTAACACTACTACTCTCAATTATGCGAGAGTAGTGCACAACAATTTGAAGAGACTGTGGAGATAAAACTCATTACTTTATTGCATGGAGAACCAACGATAACTTGGACCAAGAAGGAGTTTGAAAAGTTAACTGTAAGGCAAAATCTCCAATTGAATTGAGGAAGACAATACCAATTCAATTGGAGATCAAAGGACCATGCGACATTGGATTCCTAGAAGACAGGCATATATTGATCAGATCAGGGCCGTCTTAACCACTAGGCCACTAAAGCCACCGCTTGGGGCTCCATATTTTTGGGGACCCCCATTTTAAAAAAAAAAAAGTACTTCTATATAAACTTAAAAAAAATTATATTTACTTTTAAATTTTTTTTAAAAAAAAAGGTGCAAGAAGTGGAAAAAAAAAACATGCAAGAATTAAAGAAAAAAGAAGGTAAAAGTACTGTTAGTTTAATAATTTTTAATTAAGGAATGGATGGAACAATTTTTGGGAATAATAAACGTGCAAAAAAAAAAAAAGGTAAAGTGCCGTTAGTTTTAATTAGGGTCTAGGGAAATGAACAATTTTTGGGAATAATTTCCAAGAGTGGGAAATCATGCTTCATTATTTATCTCCCAAGACTTTAACCATATATTATTATATGACTTAATACTCATCTTTTTATTCTCTATTTCATTATTTTTATTCTCAATATTGAACTCTCTCCTACAAAATCTTTTGATTTACTATTGCTTACAAGTTACAAAAGAACAAAATTTACTTTTGGGTGTCTTCTTCGGATTTCAAGAAGTGCAACAAGCAATCGTTATATTGAAGTAGTTAAGAAACACACCACTATTTCGATATTGTTATATCAACTTATCAAATTCGTGAGTCTGGTTTTATTATTCTAACTTTATTTTATAGTTTTTCTTAAAAATTTGTTATTGTTGATATTCTTAGTTTATAAGCATATATATTCTTGTTTTAGTTATTATTACAATTTATTTAATTTAAATATGTCAACTAGAAAATATGATCCTGGTTTTACAAAAAGAGAGAAAAAGAGAAAATTTGAAGAATTAAATAAATCCCAAAAATGAGCCCTTGATAGATTTTTAACAAATAATAAAAATTCTGAATCAAATAATGTTGGAGGATGTTCTTCAAATGAATAAGTCACTAATCAAATTGAGTTAGATGATAATAATATCCAAGAAGAAAATCTAGAAGAAGTTGGTGAAAAATGTGACATCGTTCCCAATAGTCAAGAACTCCTAAGTAATTGAGATAGTTGCATCCCTAAAAATATATATGACTCAAGTCAATGGAATAATATAGATACAAAATTGAGAGATCTATTAGTAGAAAATGGACCAATTAGAATAACTGATATAAATTTTCCAAAGGATAAACACTTAAGACATTTTTCTACAACACACTATATTCAAAAATTGGCAAACGGAGAAAAACATGAAAGAAAATGGTTAATTTACTCTAACGATTTGGATAAAGTTTTTTTGTTTTTGTTGTAAATTATTTAGCATAACTTATGTTGTTTGTAACAATAAACTAGCTAATGAAGGTAGTGTTGATTGGAGAAATCTTAGTGCTAAGCTTAAAGCTCATGAAGTAACGAACGAACATATTATTAATATGAACTCGTGGATTGATTAAGAAATGAGATTGCATAAAAACATAACAATTGATAAAAATGTGCAGGAACAAATTAATAGAGATAGAGTACACTGGAAAAATGTGTTGTCAAGAATTATTGATGTGATCAAAACTCTTGGGAAAAATAATTTGGCATTTAGTGGAACAAATGAAAAAATCTATCAAGAAAGTAATGCTAATTTTTTAAGCCTAATTGAAATGATTGCTGAATTTGATCCAGTTATGCGAGAACATATTCGGCGAATTAAGCACGACAAAATTCATGATCATTACCTTGGACATAATATACAAAATGAATTGATAAACTTATTGGCAAGTGAAGTCAAGAATAAAATTATTAAAGAGATTAAAGAAACAAAATATTTCTCAATCATACTTGATTGCACTTCGGATGCAAGCCATCAAGAACAAATGACTTTTATATTACGGAGTGTGAATATTTCAACTAATCCAATAAAAATTAATGAATATTTCTTAGAATTTTTAAAAGTGGATGATACAAGTGGAAAAGGTCCTTTTGAAGTTATTATAGATGAGATAAAATATATTGAACTTGATATTGATAATTTAAGAGGACAGGGATATGATAATGGATCAAATATGAAGGGAAACCATCAAGGAGTGCAAAAAAGACTTCTCGATGTAAATCCTAGAGCATTTTATACACCTTGTGGTTGTCATAATTTAAATTTGGTACTTTGTGATATGGCTAATTTTTATACGAAAGCTGTCTCATTTTTTGGAGTGATACAACATATATATACGCTATTTGCTTCTTCTACCAAGCAATGAAATTTTTTAAAAGATTTTGTACCCAATCTAACTCTTAAATCATTGTCACAAACTCGTTGGGAAAGTTGTGTTGAAAGTATTAAAGCATTAAGATTTAAAGCTCTACAAATAAGAGATGCTTTATTGAAAATAGAAGAAGTTAGTGAAGATCCAAAAACTAAAAGTGAAGCTACTTGTTTAGCAACATATGAGCTTGAAAATTTTGAATTTTTATTGGGTATGACATATTAGTTAATTCAATTAGTAAAAGTTTACAATCTAAGGATATGCATATTGATGTTGCCATAGATCAGTGAAGAAGCCTAATTTCATTTTTCAAAAAATATCGAGAAGAAGGATTTGTGAGTGCTATGATTTCTACTAAGAAAATTGCATATGAGATGAATATAGAACCTGAATTTCGTAAGAAACGCATAACATTTAGAAAGAAACGATTTGATGAAAATAATGATAATGAAATCACAAAGTCTCTTGAAGAATCTTTAGAGTTGATTACTTTATATATATATATATAGTAGATCAAGCTATTTTTTCACTTCAAAATAGATTTGAACAATTTGAAGCATATGAAAATATTTTTGGTTTCTTACTTAATGGTAAAAAATTGAGATCACTAAATGATGAGAATTAAAAAAACATTGTCTTAACCTTGAACTTTCTTTAACACATAATAGTTATTCTGATATTAATGGTTTAGATTTATTTTTTGAATTAAAAGTGTTAAGGGAAATAATACAAGTAGAAAATAATGATCTAATGGAAATACTCAATCCAATAAAAAAAACTTTATTCTTTTCCTAATGCATGTATTGCTTATAGAATAATGTTAACAATTCCTGTAACCTTTGCCTCAGCCGAAATAAGTTTTTCGAAACTAAAATTGATAAAATCTTATCTAAGATCAACAATGTCTCAAGAGAGATTGAATGGATTAGCTATATTATCAATTGAAAAAGAATTACTAAAACAAATCGATTATAAAACAGTAATTAATGAATTCGCATCTAAAAAAGCTAGAAAAGTAGATTTTAAGTAAAAGTATATAGGATGATTTTTTAATTTTTTTTTAAGGCCCCTCTCTATGATTTGGCTTTAGGCCCCCAATGTTGTTGGGTCGGTCCTGGATCAGATTATCACTCTTGGAAGACTATGCAACATTGATGGCCAAAGCTTGGGAATTACGAGTGAGAAACAAATATTATCCATTGCGATTTTGAAGTGGGATCCTTGGTTCAACCCAGCAGAGGAAATAACTATTGCAATTGCATGGATATCGTTTCTAGGGTTGCCAACAAATCTGTTAGACAAATAGTCTTTATTCTCTCTAGCTAATGCAGTGGGAAATCCATTAGTGATTGACAAAGCCACAAACAATCAAACAAGACCTAGTTACGCACGGATAAAAGTGGAAGTCGATTTACTCAAGTATTTGCCTAAGAGAATTCAGATAAACTCTGTGGAAGAAGAAACAGGAGCAGTGAGATCAAAGTGGCAAAGAATCCAATATGATTACCTTCCAAAGTATTGCACACATTGTAGTCTACAAGGGCATGACTTACTGATTTCACGTATCAGGACACTTCATCCAATATTAAGTGCCAACGATCGTAAAGTAGTAATATAACCCAACTAGTGAGTTGGGGTCGAGTCCCAAGGGAGTGGTTCGTAATTGAGAATCAATAGGCAAGTAAGAATATGCTCAACTCAATCATAGCTAAAAACATTTACGAATAAAAACATGGTTTAAATTATAAGTGACACAAGTGTCAAATATCAGAGGGGTTGGTTTCAATTATCAACTAAAACAGCGAATAACACGAAAAGAACAATTATAGAGACGGGATTCTTGGTATGTGATAGGATTATGAGCTAAGATAGACAACCGGGTAATTGCAATTAATAGTAAACAATTGTGAATCAGTGATTAAGCTAGACTTTAGTGGAGATAAACTTTCTCTCGAACAATTTACCCCGAATAAAATTGATTTCTCTTGAACACCAATAAGCAGCAATTAAGCACAACCTTCGCTTTAAGTCCATTCACTCTCTCAAGTTGAATATGTGGAAAAGGGTTTAGGGTTCACTCTCTCGAGCTGAACTCATGACAACCCAATACCCACAGACCATCGATTCAGTAATTTTTGTTTTAAAATCTCTCTCTCGAGCAAGCCAAAAACACGAAGTTAAGATTGTATTTGCAACTACAACCCATTAAATTCAACCACAATTACTGAACGAAAACACCTTTAAACAGCAATTAAACTATCAATTAACAATACCCAACAATTATATCAACCCATAATCACACCCCAAGAATTGTAGTTTTAACTAGACATCATAAAAAGATAAAAATCATTACCAAGTTGTGTTTCCATCAACTGGATAGGATTGATATTGTCTTTACAAAGGTCTAAGATGAAGAATCTTCAACACTCACTTCCAATTTCTCAGAAATGGAAATCTTCAAATCTTCAAAGCTAAGGAAATATTTTATCTCCAAAAAAAACTCAGTTCTAAGCTCTCAACTTGAAAACTAAATGTTAGACTGCATACTAACTAAGAATTTAAAAATGTATTATAGTTGTCAAAAAATGTGTTGCGAAGGACCATTCGGCACCGTAAATCGGGATCGCCGATCCACTCGACGATCCGCCCTTTGGTCAATTTCATCGCCTTTTTGCTTTGGCCTTCAGCATCTTCAAGCTCTGTAACTTTGGGCGATATGGTACTGCATCGCGGAACTGTTCACCGACTCGCCGACTGCTCCATTCGATCGCCTACTTGATTTTCTCCTTCAGGGCTTGGCACACTGGAACATTAGGCGAGACATCAGCCATTCGGCGATTCGCCCAATGGATTAGGCGATCCTCAGGCCTTCTTTTCTTCGTCTTTTCAGCTGCCTTGTTCCTTTTTGCTCATTAGTGTCCATGCTTTGTTCCTCAATCCAAATACCTGAAATTCAAGGATTTATATCAGTTATTGACACAAAATATGCATTTGAGGACACTAAATCTATTAAAATAAAGCCTAAATGAGTCCAAATAGTGGACTCATAACTTACAAGGATGCTGGATTTTACATCCAGAACATAGACCAAAGAAAGAAGAAAACAAAGTTAAGACTGATGATAAATACACAGCCAAAGAAGAGGAGACTAATAAGAAACAGCCTACCAATGATCTAGAAGTGAATGGAGTTTACAAGAATGGGAGGTTAATACATCAGAATTTGAATGTAGTCCAAAACAAGAAAAATAAAGACAAACAACTAGAACCCATTCAGGAGAATCAAGAAAAAGGACAAGAGCAATACAAGGATGAGCAGCACGACAAGGAGAGAAGAGAAATCAACGATACTAATACCTTTAACAAGTTTGAGGCATTAGTGGATCTGACAGACGAAAAACCTAAAAGCACAAAGAAGATAACAAATGATCTATCAACTAATGAATCTAATAAAAAAGAGACATCCAAACCATGGGTAGAAGCATCATTTGGAAAAAAAAGGCAGGAAAAAAGTAATGGTTTAGACAAAACTCAAGCAGAAGAGTTAACAAAGTTAGCCGACAAGCAAACAGAGAATACATCCAATACAATTGTGTCCATACAATCTATAAGCAGTAAAGATTCACAAGGAGTACAACAAAAATACAACAGAATAGAGAACACAGGAAACTCATCAAACAGGGAACCTCAAGGCAGAACTAATAACACTCAGTAGATTGACATACAACCAACCAGTCCAGAAAACTTAGTAGAGATACATAAGACCAAAGAACCACCAGACCACAAGCAATCATCATTGGGGGATCAGGTACCTGCAATTTCAGTGGAGACAGAATCATCATCAGTAGCAAATTCAACACAAATCAATCAAGACACTGCAAACAGCAAAGAAAGAAATACAAAGATGAAAACAGATGCTATAGTGGAGCAGCTAGAAGTTCCTAACAATGAAGTAGATATTGGAGATGATAATGAATTAGAACACACCACAGATACAATATCGATACATAATAAAGGTGATATATCTCCTAGATTGCTTGCAAAGGCCAAGAAAGATGGTAAACAAATAAAAAAACAAAGATAAAAGTGTACCTCCTAAGTTAAAAGAAGGAGTACAAACAAGGACAGCTAGTACCAAAACCACTGCTCAATGATTTGTTCAATTATATGGAACATAAGGCATGTTAACACTCAACATGCTTTTGAGAGGGTAATAATGATGCACAGGCAGAAACACTTTAATTTCATATCACTTCTGGAACCATTTCAACATCACAGACATATTGACATGTATAAACTTTGGCTTGATATGGGGACAACTTATCACAATGTGAATGGTAAAATTTGGTTATTTGTAGAAGGAAGATTCCAGATTGAAGTCCAACTAGACATGGAACAATTGATATCCTTCAAGCTTACAAACAATGATGATGGACAAGAATTACAAGTAACAATTGTGTATGCTAGCACTGATAGACAAACTAGAATAGCACTGTGGGACGACTTACATGATATTGCAGCAAACATGTCTCTACCATGGGTGGTAGGAGGAAATTTCAACGTAATAACAGATGAAGAAGAAAAGTATGGTGGTTTACCCGTGCAATATAATGAAACAGAAGATTTTGTTCATTGTATAAACACTTGTCAACTAGTAGATTTGGGATTTAAAGGGAGTATATATACTTGGTGGAATGGTAGATCAGACACAACTTGCATTTTCAAAAGACTGGACAGATGCTTAGGAAATCAAGCTTTACAAATCAGTTTCCCTAATTTGGAAGTTGAACACCTCATTATACAAGGATCTGACCACTATCGTTTAATATTGACAACTAGAACAGACATGAGACATATAAGAAAGTCATTCAGATTTCTGAATTTTTGGGTGGAGCATGAGACTTTCCAGCAGGTGGTTGCAGATAACTGGCAGGAATCCTACAGTTCAGATCCCTTTTTTAACTTTCATAACAAACTGAAAAAGGTTAGCAGGCACTCTCAAAGTGGAGTAGGGACACTTATGGTGACATTTTCAAGCAAATAGCTACACTAGAAGAATTAGTGCAAGTCCGTGAGCAAGAATTTGAAACACACCCAACAGGCATTAACGGAGAAAGACTTCAAAAGGTACAAGCAGATTTAATCAAATTTTATGCCATAGAAGAAAAATTCTGGAAACAGAAGGTAGGAATGCAGTGGTTTGAAGATGGAGATGGGAATACTAAATTTTTTCATGTACATGTTAATGGAAAAAGGAAGAAACTGAACTTACAGAGGATACAAGATAATAGAGGACTGGCTAGATATAGAAGAAGACATTACCCGGGAGGCAATTAGATTCTATACTGACCAGTTCACTGAAAGTAATCTCAATATTGATTTTGAGATGTTAGAGTGCATTCCCAAGATGATAACCGAAGATCAAAATGCACAGATACATGAGATGCCAGATGAGGAGGAAGTAAAAAATGTAGTGTTTGGATTAAATTCTGATAGTACAGGAGGTCCAGATGTGTATGGATACACAGGGGAATTCTACCAAGCTTGCTGGAACATAATAGCCAAAGACATGACAAAAATGGTGCAGTCTTTTTTCTGTGGACATGAATTACCCAGGTACATTACTTGCACAAATCTAGCTTTAATTCCTAAGAAGAAAGATATCACTACCTTCTCAGACATGAGGCCTGTCAGTTTAAGTAATTTCACCAGCAAGGTTTTCTCGAGAATCATCCATGAGAGACTAGTAAAGTTTCTTCCAACTCTAATATCTCCACAACAGTCAGGATTAGTCAAAGGAAGGAGCATTGTAGAAAATGTTCTTTTAGTTCAAGAAATTGTTCATGACATCAGAATAAGATGAAAACCAGCTAATGTTGTCATCAAGCTAGACATGACAAGCTTATGACAGATTGTCATGGCTTTTCTTAACCAAAATATTGAGGAAGATGGGGTTTGGAGAGATCCTGACTGATATGGTGTACAGGATTATATCCAATAATTGGTACTCAATCCTTATCAACGGACAACCTCGAGGCTTTTTTAAATCTACCAGGGGGATTAAACAGGGTGATCCTTTATCACCAACACTATTTATCATGGCTGTTGAATGCCTATCTCGAGCCCTCAATGCTTTGCATCAAAATGATAGATATAAGGAGTATGGAATGCCGAAATGAAGCCCCTATGTGAATCACTTAGCATATGCAGATGACACTATCATTTTTGCCTCAGCGGATAAATTTTCATTAGAATTAATTATGAATACTCTGGCAAATTATGAGAAGGTTAGTGGGCAGCTTGTCAACAAATCCAAAAGTGCAGTCTTCATGCATCATCAGACTCGCCAAAATTTGATGGACCAGGTGTGCATAGTGACTAAGATCCCAAGAAAGGAATTTCCCTTCACCTAATTGGGTGTGCCAGTGTATTATAGTAGAAGACAAAATATCTTCTATAAAGAGATTCTAGACAAAGTGAAAAATAGATTAAGTTCCTGGACTGGGAAGTTATTATCTATTGGAGGAAGGACAACCCTGATTAAATCAGTCTTACAAAGTATGCCTATCCACTTGTTGTCAGCTTGTGACCCACCTGCGGGAGTCATAGCTCAACTTCATAGAATGTTTGCTAAATTCTTTTGGAGCAATTCTGTGGGAAATTCTAGTAAACATTGGGCAACTTGGACAGTATTATGTCATCCATATGAGGAAGGAGGAGTAGGTTTCCGAAGCTTACAAGACATATCAAAAGCTTTATTTGCTAAATTATGGTGGAACATGAGACAAAGGAATCACTTTGGAGAAACTACATGAGCAATAAATATCTTAAAAGACATCATGCTGTGGTGGTAGAAACCAAGACAAGTACTTATGTATGGAAGAAGATGATCAAGGTGAGAGAAGAGGCAGAATCTGAAATTTGGTGGTTAATAAGGCAAGGAAATTCTTTCTTTTGGCTAGATAACTGGACAGGGAAAGGAGCACTTCATAAACTCATCCAGCAGGTGTAGAATATGATCAAACAGTAATTCTAGTCAAGGAAGTATATGAGGCAGGGCAATGGAATGAACATGCACTAAGAAACCTACTTCCTCAAAAACTAGTAGAAGACATTCTCAATCCAGTTAATTCACCAAAGGAGGAAGAAGAAGTGGATATACCTTATTGGAGACCGGATCTCACAGGAAGATTTACAGTAAGTTCTTCCTTTCCTCATATCAAACAAAGACAGGAAGTGAATAAGATTTACAACTACATGTGGATTAAAGGTATGCCTATTAAAATATCTTTTTTTATGTGGAAACCGTGGAAGGCCAAAATACCACTAGATGATACTTTGAGAAGTTGGGAATTCAATTTCCTTCTAGATGTTTTTGTTGTGATCAACCAAAGGTAGAGGACATATCCCATGTCTTTCTACACTCTCCAACTGCTCAACAGGCATGGAAACATTTTTGTGGACCTGTAGGTATAAGAATGGAGAACATGCACTGTTATGATCTCAACTAACTGATAAAATGTTGCCGTTAAGAGTCGAAGTCCGGAAGGAGTATAAGTCTTAACTGAGTAAATAAAAGAATGAAGGGCCAAGATTTATTTCAGTTAATTAAGCTCAAGGGACGAGATCGTGCCACGTGGACAGATGGTTATATATACACATCACAGACGAGAGAGAAGGCTAACTAAAATCTGGTAATTCTCAGCCCTTTCCTCGTGCTCTTTTCTCCCTCTCAAATTCTCTGCTCATCTGATTCTTTCCTCTCTTCTTCTTCTTCTGCAGATCAATTCTTGAATGGAGCTCAATATTAATCTCATTTCTTTTACTAGTTAGAATTTCCCTGTTGGTTTGAGTACCATTTCTCTGTTTTTGATAAATAACAGAAAATTCCCAAAAAGTGTTGAGTTGATTGTTTAATTTCTATATTTGAATTTTGGTCTCGGTTGAGATCATAACATGCACCTATCTCAAGTGATAAATCAATGGTGGGAAATAAAGGTTCACCATCAGGTGAACTACATCTTTCATGATGTCCCTGCCATCATTCTTTGGGAATTACGGAAAAGGAGAAATAAGGTGCGACATGGAGGAAAGATGTCAAATAGTGACAGATCTGCTGAGTTCTCAACAAGAGGCACGAAATACACAAATTGGAATTCAAGGCACATTAGAGCTTATTCTAGAAAGGCTGGGTGCGTTAGAAAGAGCTCCTGCTGGTCAGAACATTGGAGGAGGTTTACTTCCTATTCCAGCTCAGGATAACAGAAACCGACCCCAACAGACTCCTATCCTTCCACCAAGATGGGAATTGCCCTCTTTTGAGGGTGAGGAACCTAAGGTATGGATTCGAAAATGCGAGAAGTACTTTGTTCAATATAAAATACTTGACAGAAGGTGGAATCTGCTGTTTTTTATTTGAATGGATTGGCTGAGGTATGGTATCATTCGTTGGTGTTGAGTAGAGGGTTAGTGACTTGGATCGAGTTCAAGGAGGAACTGATCAGTCGTTTTGGTGAAATACTAGTGGAAGATGTGGTTGAGGAATTCAACAAATTGAGCCAAGCAGGTTCTGTTGATGAATTCCTTGGGAAATTTGAGGACCTTAAGGCTCAGATGCTCATTCGAAACCCTGCACTAAATGAAGCTCATTTCCTGTCAAGCTTCATAGGAGCGTTGAAAGAAGAAATCAGGTTCGCTGTTAAGCTGTTTAAACCTACTACATTGAAGATAGCCATTGAAAAGGCTAGGATGCAGGAGTTAGCTATTGAAGCTGCTCAAAGGAGGAATAAGACAAGTACCAGATCCACTCAACTTGTGACTAATACGGTTGTTAACAAAGGGCCTGCTAACCCTGCTGTTAAGAACACAACATTTCGACTCAGTCCGGAGGTGTATGAGCATAGGAAAATCAATCATTTGTGCTTCAGGTGTGGAGAGAAGTATGGGCCTGGTCATGTCTGTAAAATGAGGCAATTAAATTGTTTGATAGGGGAAGCAGAGGCTGAGATTGATATGAGTGAAATTATTACACCCCAGGAAGCAGATGAACCACCTGATGTGATGATAGAAGGAGTAGTAGAACAAGAGATTCAACAAGCTGTCTGTCTGAATGCTTTGACAGGTCATAATCAAGGTGAAAACACTATTTTAGTGGGTGGTACTGTGAAGAAGAGGCAACTTACTATATTGATTGATTCAGGTAGCACTCATAGTTTCATAGATGAACACACCGTCCAAGCTACTGGACATGAATCAAGCCATTGCCCTCCTGTGAGAGTGACTGTGGCTGATGGCAACTATGTGATGTGCACATCCCATTGCAAGGGTTTTTCATGGAAAATGCAAGGGAGAACATTTATTGAAGACCTACTCATCATTCCTTTAGGAGGTTGTGATTTGGTACTTGGTAATGACTGGATGAAAAAGCACAACCCCACCAAGTTTGACCATGAAAGAAGATGTGTCATTATTGGAAGGAAGCCGAATAAACTAGTTTTGCCGGCTCTAGTAGAAGGTAGTTTGAAGATGCTCACCAGTGGTTCCATGAGCCGAATGCTGAAGAAAGGACATGCTCTTATCGCTCACCTGTTCATGATGAGCATGATACCAAATGCAAGTGAAGACCCTACTGATGCTGCAGTACAGGAGGTGATAGATCAGTATGTTGAGGTGTTTGCTGAGCCTAAATCCCTACCACCTGTGAGATCATTAGATCATGCCATTCCACTAAAGCCTGGGGCTATGCCAGTTAGTCTGAGACCCTATAGATATAATTACAACCAGAAAGATGAGTTGGAGAAACAAGTAAAAGAGATGCTCACCAGTGGAGTTATTCAGCCTAGTCAATCTCCATTCTCTTCACCAGCCTTACTAGTCAAGAAGAAAGACGGTACTTGGAGATTTTGTGTTGATTATAGGGGCCTTAATGAAATCACTATTAAGGATAAGTACCCTATTACTATAGTGGATGATCTCTTAGATGAGTTGTGTGGTGCAGTCATTTTCTCCAAGGTCGATCTCCGGGCAGGCTACCATCAAATAAGGATGAAAAGGGAGGATGTGTTCAAAACTGCTTTCAGGACTCATGCAGGACATTATGAGTTTAAGGTAATGCCATTTGGCCTTACCAATGCCCCAGCTACTTTCCAAGCCCTTATGAACCAGGTTTTCCAACCTTTTTTGCGAAAGTTTGTCTTGGTATTCTTTGATGATATACTTGTATATAGCCTTACAGTAAATGATCATGTGCAACACTTGAGAGTTGTGTTTGAGACCCTCAAGAACCATTCACTCTATGCTAAGAGATCAAAGTGTTCGTTTGGCCAATCACAAGTGGAGTACTTGGGGCATGTTATTACCAAGGAAGGTGTAGCTACTGATCCTCACAAAATTAAAGCCATGGTTGAGTGGCCTAGACCAAAAACACTCAAAGCTCTCAGAGGATTCCTTGGTCTTACTGGCTACTACAGAAAGTATGTTGTTCATTATGGTACTATCAGCAGGCCCCTCACTGATTTGCTAAAGAAGGATGCCTTCAAATGGAATCCAGAGGCTGAACTAGCATTTGCAGCCCTTAAAACAGCTATGAGCACCACACCTGTGCTTGCACTTCCTGACTATTCACAGGAGTTTGTTGTTGAAACTGATGCCAGCCACGGCGGTATTGGTGTAGTACTTATGCAAAAGGGAAGACCAATTGCTTACTTTAGTAAGGTGTTAGCACCCAAGCACAGAGGCAAGTCAATTTATGAGAAGGAGTACATGGCCTTGCTAAGTGCCGTGGATAAGTGGAGACACTATCTCCAGTTCAAGCATTTTGTTGTGAGGACTGACCACCACAGCTTAAGTATTTACTGGAACAAAAGGTAACCTCGGCTATTCAGCAGAAAGGTTTAACCAAGCTGTTGGGACTTGATTACGAGGTTCAATACAAAAGAGGTGCAGAAAATAGAGTTGCTGATGCCTTGTCAAGGCAGCAAGAAGGGCTAGATCCTTTGGATGATCAAGCTACGGGGAAATTGATGGCTATAAGCAGCTGCACTCCAACTTGGATACAAGAGATTATTGGGAGCTATCAAGAGGATGCTCATGTCCATGACATTCTTACACTACTGTCAGTAGACTCTCATGGGCCCAGTTTATGGCACTATTCAGCTGGAATACTAAAGAAGAAGGGCAAGGTATATGTGGGATCTCATGGAACACTCAGGCAACAACTCATTTCCTCTTTCCATGACACTCCCCTTGGTGGTCATTCTGGTCAGTTAGGTACATTGAAAAGGCTATCACAACTTTTCTATTGGCCAAAGATGAAACTTATGGTGAATAATTATGTGTCGAGTTGTGATGTATGCCACAGGAATAAGGATGATAATGCAGCATATCCAGGGTTGTTGCAACCCCTACCTGTTCCAAATCAAGCATGGTGCCACATCAGCATGGACTTTGTGGAAGGTCTTCCCAAGTCTAAGTCGAAAGATGTCATATTAGTGGTGATTGACAGATTTACTAAGTATGCCCACTTCATAGCCCTATCGCATCCCTATACCGCAGCTACTGTTGCTTCCATATTTTGGAAGAGGATACATAGCCTACATGGCACTCCTGAGTCTATTGTGACGGATAGGGACAAGGTGTTCGTGAGTAACTTTTGGAGAGCTTTATTCAACTTACTCGGCATTCAACTCCATTATAGCTCTGCCTATCACCCACAAAGTGATGGCCAAACAGAAAGGGTTAACAGATGTTTGGAAAACTACTTAAGATGCATGGTGGCAAGCAGACCTAACCAGTGGAAACAATGGTTGTCAGCAGCTGAATGGTGGTATAATACTAATTTCCATACAGGGTTGAAGTGTACCCCTTTTGAAGCTCTTTATGGGTATACACCCCCTCAACTGTGTATAGGACCTCTATTGGAAAATGTGGTGCAAGCTGCTGAAGATGTGATCATGCAGAGGCAGCAATTTTTGCAATTACTTAAGGATAATTTACATGCAGCTCAAGCCAGGATGAAGTTCTTTGCTGATAATAGAAGAACTGATAGAGAGTTTGCAGTGGGAGATTCAGTATACTTGAAGTTGCAACCATACAGACAAACATCATTAGCACTAAGGAGGAACCTTAAGCTCAGCTCTAAATACTATGGTCCCTATCTGGTTATTGCTAGAATTGGTAATGTTGCTTACAAACTAGCATTACCACCTGAATCCAAGGTCCACCCTGTCTTCCATGTTTCATTGCTCAAAAAGAAAGTGGGCGATCGTGTCGTGGTTCAGTCTACTCTGCCTAACACTGGAGCGGATGGTCAGTTTATAGTGCAACCAGTTGCCATTCTGCAACGGCAAATGGTTAAGAAAAACAATGTTGCTGCTGTCAAGGTTTTAGTTCAATGGTCAAACCTCCCTCCTGAGGATGCTACATGGGAGGACTACCAACACTTACGCACCACCTTCCCTAATTTTAATCCCAATCCTTGAGGACAAGGATCATTTGAAGGCGGAGGGTATGTTATGATCTCAACTAACTGATAAAATGTTGCCGTTAAGAGTCGAAGTCCGGAAGGAGTATAAGTCTTAACTGAGTAAATAAAAGAATGAAGGGCCAAGATTTATTTCAGTTAATTAAGCTCAAGGGACGAGATCGTGCCACGTGGACAGATGGTTATATATACACATCACAAAAGAGAGAGAAGGCTAACTGAAATCTGGTAATTCTCAACCCTTTCCTTGTGCTCTTTTCTCCCTCTCAAATTCTCTGCTCATCTGATTCTTTCCTCTCTTCTTCTTCTTCTAACCTAAGGTAGAGGACATATCCCATGTCTTTCTACACTCTCCAACTGCTCAACAGGCATGGAAACATTTTTGTGGACCTGTAGGTATAAGAATGGAGAACATGCACCTATCTCAAGTGATAAATCAATGGTGGGAAATAAAGGTTCACCATCAGGTGAACTACATCTTTCATGATGTCCCTGCCATCATTCTTTGGGAATTACGGAAAAGGAGAAATAAGGTGCGACATGGAGGAAAGATGTCAAATAGTTGATTAATTTATCAAATTATGCATACTTTGATTTTACTTATAAAGACAAGGAGAAGAAACAGTAAATATGTCCCATACAATTGGAGGATAGTGGTGGACGCTCTAAATAACTATAATCCTAAAGTCAAGGTAACCAAGGTAATTTGGAAGCCACCTGACACTGGATGGATTAAAGTTAATACTGATGGTGCCTCAAAAGGAAACCCAGGAAGAAGCTCCTGGGGTTTCTGTGTAAGAGATGAAAAGGCGGATATGGTGCATGCCCAAGCTCAAGACATAAATGATTTGGCCTGTACAAATATACAAGCAGAAGCTATGGCTATTTTACATGCCTTAAATTTCATAAAGACAACACAGATGGATAGAGTGATGATTGAAACTGATGAAAAACATTGTAGAAAAAAGCTGGAAGGTTCCATGGCGAGTTGCTACTATTTTAGAGGAAATCTGGAGACTAATGCAAGGAAGAACAATGATTATTAAGCATATCCTTAGAGAAGGAAATAAATTGGCAGATCATCTGGCCAATTTAGCCTTGGAAAAAGGAAACATTTGTGTGAGCACTTTTCAAGAGATGGAATCTGAAGGAAGAAAGATAATCAATAGCAACAAGTTGATGATGCCCTACCTGAGAATTCAACTATGCAAAAGATGAAAATAAGATTGGAGAAGAGGGGAAAAATAGATCCTCAAGTGCAAATCCTATGGGAGGAGAGTATGGGATTTCTTTTTTGACCAACTGTTTGTTCATTTTTGCACGTAAACTACATAAACAACACACAAAGAAAAAATAACATAAATAAATCAAGGAGTGCTAAACAATCAGCAAAAGAAACATATTGAGCCAAAGCAGCATATTGAGCCAAATGAAGATTCTCAGATGCAAAAGGAGAGGCACCAAAGGATACTCACACAAATTGAAACTTTGCTTGATACATTGAAAGTTGGAAAGTGGTGGTATCAGCATCCTTGGATGCTCCATCCACTGTCCAAAATAGATGTAAAACAGCAAAAGTATCAAACACCAATGTTTTCCAAAGTAATAACTAAGAAATCGATGAAGATGATTAACAAAGGAAAAAAAAAAAGTTCTTCAAATTCAAGTCCAAAAAGAGGAGAAATATGAAGAATTTGTCTATAAATCATCTGTCTATCTATGCAAAAACTCAACCAACTGTGAATAGACATCAAGAAAAAATTATACAAATGAGGAAAACAAGAAAGGTATGCACATCTTGAAACTATACTGAATACGTTGAAATTTGGACAGTGGTGGTATCAACATCTTCGGAATCTCAACCCAATGCTCAAAATTCAATGGAAAACAGTAAAGTATGAAGAATACCAGTAGTTCCCAAATAGAAGTCAGAAAAAAGTGACCGTTCAAGAATGATACAACTCGATTAGGTGCAACGAATTCAAGAATAACAAGCATATGAGCAAAATGTGGACACAAACCAATGAGATAAATAGGAGAAAAAAAAGAATACCGACCTTAAGTGCAAACACATGGCAGGACCAAATTAGAATAGAGACCACCGCTTTCAACAAAAGCCACCACTCGATCTGGGCACCAAGAAAACACACATACAAGAGATCTTTGAGGAACAAAACAAGAAGAAGGAGAAAATGGGAAGATGAACAGGAAAACAGGGAAATTATCAAGAAGCTGGAAGGAGAATACAAAAATTATACCTTAGCTAAATGGAGGAAATGGATCGATGCATTGAAGCTTGAAAAGCTTGCTAGCAAAATGAAGAAGTAGCTCTGAATTTTCCAATTTCAATTTGGAAACATACTTAACTTTTGTTTCTCTTGGTTTTTTTAACTTTACTTTAGATTGATGTACAGACCTTCTATTTTCTTTTGTTTTGATTATTTAATAAAAGTCAATGGGACCTGGACCCACTGATCTTAATTTTTTATTTTATTTTTAAAAAAAAGATACTTGACAAATATATTTGCCAAAATATATATAACCAAAAACTACTTTCCAAAATTTTTTCAAGTTTTCCCCAAGTTTTTTGGGGCCGAACAGATCCTTAAACTATTTAGGGAAAAAGGGCCCACGCACGCCATTTGGGGTGAGTGGAGGAAATCATTGAAACACTGATAGTGTTTTTACCCACTAAAATAGACATTAGTTTGGATATATTTATCAGGTATCATGTGACCAGGAGAAAATCTACGTAAGAGGTAGGGGATTCAAACTCCTCGGTCAAAAAATCATGCTGTATATATAGAATTAAATTTAA
This sequence comes from Solanum tuberosum, assembly GCF_000226075.1. Taxonomy (NCBI): domain Eukaryota; kingdom Viridiplantae; phylum Streptophyta; class Magnoliopsida; order Solanales; family Solanaceae; genus Solanum; species Solanum tuberosum. The sequence goes on from NW_006239400.1 coordinate 94,432, forward strand.
ATACTATGCATATATAACATTTAATGAACCCTCAACATAATTGAAAAGCGTAGCTCAATGATTTAGGGGGTTCAATCTATTATTGAGGTTGCAGGTTTAAAATTTGCTCATACCTAGTTTTTAAATATTTTGTCCTTTCTCACTCTTTTTGTATTATTAAATAAGCAATTGGATTTTGTCCTTTTCAGCCCCCTTTTAGTGGATATTTGGACCTGCAATCGACATAAACTAGTTAAGAGTATTCTTTGTTTAAGTTTAACCAAATATATATATATATATACTAGAAGGGCCTGGCCCATGCTTACATAGAAAGACTAAAATTAGCTATGATACTGGCTATTTTGAGGAAACAAATGTATATCAATGGAGGATTAAAGTTTTGAGATCTTTTCTCAGAACTTAATTTTTTGATTTGTGAGCACATTCGTTGCATCTTTACGCTCTATAGCCACAATGCTCTCTAGTTTAACTCTTTTAATTGGCACAATATATTTGTTAGGTGATTCTGAATTGTGATTTTGATTAACCCTTTGTATATAGTCAGTCCTAAACTATTTCTTGGCACAGTCGCACAAGAATTTCTATTTGTTAAATGGTTCAGACGCCTTACAATTTTCATCATTTGTACAACATATAGGGGTATCTGAAGCACACTGTTTGTGAGGTAAAATAAATCAACCGAAGAGATTATTGTAAAGCAAGAGCTTTGACCAGAGAGGTGAATATGAATCCAACAAATGTTGAAGTTTTATCTGCAAAACACAAATGAGAACTGGAGAAAGTAGTAGTCACTGGAATTGCCATGTAGACATCAAAATCTTGGCTGTAACAAAATATTATCTTACTATCGAAAGCTCAAACACAAAAGACATTGCAAATCTAGGCCTTACCATTGTTCTTATGCTGGGATCATATTGCTCGATAAAAAGGGAACATTCAAACACTTATATTGCATTTTAAGGAGTCTCACAAAGTGATATGCATACAGGATGACCATTTTTTCTTAATGAAAACCATTTTCACTAAACTGAAAAGGAGAAACTTAACTATTTGTTTGGCAAGAGTGGCACAACCTGCAGAAAAGCAAGCTAGCTAAAATTCATTTATAGTTCATTCATGATGGTCAGTAGGTTTTACCAATTGCTAACAGAAGTTTCAAGATTTGGGATCTTGGGTAATGTTCAGTGGCTTTATAGCCTTATAGGTATAAAGATCAAAATCAATCTTTGATTAAGGTCCAAAAGCCTAGCTTTCTAAGACTGCACAAATGTGAATTATAAATTTATTGCACAACTATTTTAACCAATTTCTGTAGAAAAACCAGAGAAGATAATCAAAGACATGATCCATCAATAAATAAGAAATACATCCTAAAGAAGAACAAATGAACTAAAAATTAGAGAAAGTATCAAGAGTTCATATGCTTCATCTTCTTCTCGTGCACCTCCTTAATTCCACTACATGTATTCATACACAGACAAACGACATAGCAAAGTTGATATATTTTAATAACAAAACAACCTATGATCTTGCAGATAAAAAATAAAAGCAGAAGCTGGACAAACATTACACTCTTAAAGAAGCGAGTAAATAAATCAGATCTGCGTGCAAAAGCATATACAGGTACAACTTGAGAATTTACCAGGAAAATCACACCATGAGAAGCAAACAATAGGCGAGGGCTAAGGAATTCAATATTTTTTTGGAACTGCAAGATTTATCATTACTTCGAAAATTATTAACTGTTTAACACTCACATCCACCTACCACAAAAAGTTGCGGCAGAAAAGAGAAATAGATCAGTATCATGATGGATAAACGTAATAAATATCTAGTATTGTATCACGTTAACATCGCTTGCCGACAAACAGTATAACTTAAGGAAATTGATAATCTGATTCCTTTAGGAAAAAGACAGAGGAAAGAAATGACGGAAGCCACTGAAATCAGAGTTTACCAAGAACCTTGAACAAATGATTGAGCACAAGACTACTTGAATACAAGCTTGATATCACACTATTATATATAAGGTTCACAATATTTACAATAGACACAAGCGTGTCGTCGTGTATGTCGTGCAGATACACTGATCCAAAAGTTGTTGCAGTAGTTTCTATTATATTATTATATAGAAATGTGAAGACGACCGGACGACCAATGGCAAATTAACAATTATGTTATTATGCAAGAGTAAAATGGTAATTATGCATGATTGATATTTTAGCAAATCAATCTTTCTTTTGCTTTCCATTCCAGATCCTTCTAGATCTCTTTCCTCTGCTTGCATATATAATTTACAATTGCTAAGACCCAAGAGACAAAGTGCTCATTCATCTTCTTCAAATCTCTTCTTCTCCTGATGATGGTGCAAAGCTTATGGGTTACGAGCTAAATCAACTGTACTATTAAAGCTTCATTTGGTAATTGTACAAGTCTTTTTGTACTTTGTGGGGGTGATAAAAAGGTTTTTTGATTATCTCATCTATTGCTATTTATTTTTAAGTCAATAAATTTAATAAAGAAGATTGTTTCAAAAAGTATAACTTTGATGCCCTGTTATTTTGTGTGCCAAATTGTGACATAAGTTATTGTTCCTGAGAAGAATCCATAACCTATATTAATTCTTGGCTAATAATATAATGATTCCCAAGAAGAAATTGTCGATCTAGCGGAGATTGTTCTGTTCTTAGAAGTGTCATTTGAACTTCATCTATCTTGATTGTTGTCTAATAAATATAATGAATTGGAGAGGTCTGCCTAATAATGTAGATAGTAACTCTTTTGGCCATTATTTTTCTAAATAAAAGCTCCAATTCAAAATTCTCAATTTTACTACCAATTTGTATGTTAATGTGAGTTGCATAATAAATGAATCCACGGGCAAAAAATCGTTTCTCATTCATTAAATTTCTTTTAACCTTGTGCACTCACGTGACCTTAAAACATCCTCCTTCTTCAAAGCAAAGATATCGGCTCTTGCTGAAGCAGAATAGCCCTTCAATTTGTAGAAGCTTAGTAGCTCAGTTGGTTTTTGTTGACTACCTGAACTCCGCCTTGTTGGTGACGGTTTGATTCTCCACATTGTAATCCCCTTCGCATTTTCCCTTTCCCTATCCCTACCACTACCTCTACCCCCAATTTTAACCCAAAAAAAAGAAAGAATAATAGCCTTCAATTCTTCTTATTCACTTAGAAGAATATTTTAACTCTATCTATACTTATATTTCTTACAATTTTCATTTTTCAATTTCACTGTTGAATTTCTTTGAGTGTTGTTGTTCCATGATGAAATTTCTCTACCTATGAAGAGAAGGAAAAAAAATAAAATTTGGCTTGAAGAAAATTCCTTTGTAGATTTGATACGATTTCCTTGTTATTTTTAATGTCATTGTTGACAGAAAGTTCCAATCTAACTTTTCCTTTCTGCCAATTAAGTTGAAAGCAGAGAAACATATACTTTACATACAGTTTCCTTGCCATTTTCAGCTTCTCTTAACAGTTGATTTTTGCTCTCTTTGTAGGCGTTGTCGATTCAACAAACACTTAAAACTTGTGATCCTTATGATTGTGAACTGAGAAGTATATAGAATTGGATCCAGGTGTATTCTGTCACATTTTCTGAAAAACAATAGCAAGGAACATAACTAAAAGATGTGGCATAGTATTTTTTTCTCAAAAACAGTTGTCCGCCACAATTATAAATGGCCAGCTTAAGTTGTGTGGAATAAGCACGACATCTATTGTACCCTATGTTTTCAAACACAATTGGCATGTAGGAGAAAGTCTTACCATGTGACCTGAATAAATTATTGTCTAATATCTACCAGTGTTTTTCTTGACATGTAAGAGTAGAAGTCACTTTGTTATTTGGGACCAAGGGATTGTTTGTCCTTCACTGAATTAGTTGAGCTATAAAAAAGAGTATCTATGAATTTTATTAAATTTTAATAAGCGGTTGGTGAGCGCCAAGAGAATCCTCATGTTCTAGGGGTTTGGTTTAACAGTAAATGTTGTGCTATGTGGAACACAAAGATGTGCTAGCTGTATCACAAGTTTGAAACTTGACTGCTAGACCAAATTTTACATTTAAGTGAAGAACAACAGTGATAAATCCATTATCTTGAAAATATTCTGGTCATAAAAAATATTTGACGAGAGAGTCAACAAGATCATGTTGTTAGGAAAATGTTCCAAGAGTCTGTGTTCTTTTGCTACTCGCTATTCTTTTCCTGTTTCGATGTTTCATTTATCTCTTCATATGAGTTTTAAAAACTTTTTCCTTGGAGATTTTCATTCTTCAGTCCTCCGATGTCGTATCTACATGTTTTATAGAGTTGCTTTTATATATTCCTCACCCTGGATTTGAAATACCAAGTGTCAGTCACTCTTAATTTTATGCTGATCTGAGATCTCCATGTTGAACATCATATTTTTACTTGTTTTGTTCATAGATTTTCCAGTTGCACCACACTTTAAAATCATTTGAATTTTATCAAATTTTAAATTATATTATATCTAGCTTTGAAGTTTTATGGAAGAAAATATTTAGGTACAGAACATATGGCACAGTAAAATCAATTTTTTTTTTATTAATTTTGACAAAGACCAAATGGAGAATTGAGATTCTGCACTCCTCTTGTGAACCATTGCGGAAGGCAAGGGTACTACAAAAAGAGAATCGTTTACCTCGGAGCCAATTTTTCAAGACCATTCCTTGTAGTAATTTTATGTCAATATGGTTAGTGAATTAAATATTGATTATTTTGAGGCTATATTGTTTACTTCAACTATTTTTTTTTCCTTATATCTTTGAGTTTGTTTACCTACTTAAATTCTTATATACGTTTTCTACTAATTTTTAGTAAAGATTAAGTTCAAAAGAATGTAACATAATGAAAAATTGTTGTAATTTGACGTCGAACTTACTGCTTCCCTTTGTTTACTTCAACTATTTTTTTTTCCTTATATCTTTGAGTTTGTTTACCTACTTAAATTCTTATATACGTTTTCTACTAATTTTTAGTAAAGATTAAGTTCAAAAGAATGTAACATAATGAAAAATTGTTGTAATTTGACGTCGAACTTACTGCTTCCTTTTTAGCTATGTCTTACCTCTTGTGCCATTGTGATTGCAATCACTGCCTAATATAAGAAGAAAGTGATGGTAAATAGTCAATATATGGTCATTTCATGCAAGAATGGATGCAGAAGCTTAGGCAGAGTGTGTACTTTGCGTTGGAAGGGTTGCACCTAGCCGTTAAGTTGGTTAGGTTTTATTTAAGAAGAATAGTTTCATGTTGCTCAGTTTAGTCCAATAGGTTTTAAAGTTGTTTCTATTATTATCAAAATTGCCCGATATGTTTGAGCATTGGATACTTTAGGTCCAATTGCTGGCCACTTATGCTTCTATTTAAGTATTGTATTTGTCCTTGTTGAATTGAAGCAGAGAATTGTTTAGCTAAATAGAGCATAGCTTGTTTCTTACTCTTTTTCTTTTCCTTTCTTTCTTTTCTTAGCTTCTTACTCTTCCATTACTGTCTTATTACTTTTCAATGTTGTCCTTAGCTTAATTGTATCATCATTCTTGATTGTATGATTTGTATCCATAAGTCATTTTGAATCGTGAAATGATTATCAGTTAAGAACAAATTTTAGAGAGGATTTAGTTAGCATGCTTATGAAGTCGTAAAGTCTTAAACCTTTCCCATCATAAAAAAGTTATGGTCGCTTTTTGGGAGTTTTCCGCTGAATCATATGCTTCATTTAAGGGAGATTTGATTTGTCTATATTTGATCCTTCAATTTCTTATGTTTATCTCTTATGTCTATTATAATTATTAAAGTGTTCATTTGATATATGCAGATGGAAGGCCTTGGATTGTGTAGCTCTTAGAAAGAGTTGTGTCATTCTTCAAGGATCACAAAGGTTCGATATACTTAATAAAATCTTTTTTTTAATTATTTGCTATGCTATGTAATTTTTATATCTATTTGTCACGGTTGTTGCCTTTTTAGGGGGCTATTGGTTTGAGTTAAATGACAATCATCATGTTAATAAAAAAATTCTCTCGGAATTACTTTGATAAATTATTTTAGAAGGTCATTTTATTCTTGAAATACCAATGATTGTGAGATGGATTCTTTCTCCTAAATTCTAATGATGTGTATATTGATCAATAACATCATATGGGCACAACTTAGATTTCTACTATGACTGGTATAATTTAAAAATTAAAGCCCTACCTTCTTTTACCAAGTAATGTTATTGCAAGATTTTACGCTCTCAAAGCTGACATACTACATGATCTTCTTTTTCATTGAAGGTTTGGTGTTAGATATGTCAAATAAATATATCTTTAAGTTCAACAACAACCATGATAGTAAGTGCGATATTGTTGTGTCGGAAAATGCGTATGCGAATGTTTAATATTGGTTTACATGACATAACATAAATTAAGACACAAAAATTAACATATATTGGGCCCCGTGTAACAAAATATTGACTCTTGAAAAATCTACTGCTTGTTCATTACTAATTTTTAAAAATAGTATTAAAAAATTATTGCACTCAAAATTCTATTAATGTCACATAAATTAGGATAGAAGAAATTAACATTTTATTATTTAAAGTTTATATAAAAAGTACTACAATTATTGTAATTATTGAATTCAAATATTGAAAAATCATATAAAAAATGATTAACTTTCTAAATTCTATTGTGCCACATAAATTAAGATAAAAGAAGAAACATATGTTATTTATAAAAATAGATGTTAAAAGAACAATAGTACTATAAGTCACAATAATTAACAACTTAATTTTAAAAAATAATATATACAACAATTAGCTGCCTCTTCAAATTTCATTTTGCATCACATTAATTTGACCATTAATTCTGCTATTTTTTCCTTTTAATTTTGTCTTACATTTCTTTTTTAGCCTATTATATATTTGAAAATTACAGTAATAATACTTTAAATCACAATAATTAATAAGTTTAAATATTTAAAATTAATATAAAAAAATCATTTGACTTCCAAAATTCTATGTGTGACACATAAAATGGGTTTAGAGGAAATGACATTTATTATTTGACAATGACGTAAAAAGTATATAAATCACAATAATTAATAACTTCGAAATTTAAAAGACAAACAAAATTGGCTAACTTTCGAAATTATATCAATACCACATAAATTGGGACATGAGAAGTAAAAAAATTATTTAAAAATTACGTAAAAGGTACTACAAATTACAATAATTAACAATTTAAAATATTTAAAAGACATAAAAATGATTATTCTTTGAAATTATATCTATGCCACATAAATTGGGAGAATGAAATAATATATATTACTTCAAAATCGCTTAAAAAATTATAAATCACAGTAATTAATAACTTAGAATATTTTTAAAAATCATATAAAATTTTGAATAACTTCTCAAGTTTCAACATGTCTGCTTGTAGCCAGGGGTAGTTTAACAATAAAATTTTCTTTTTTAAAAAATTGTCTTTTATTTGTTTTTGGAATAACACTTTTGAAGTACTACTGATGAAGTTATTCAGGCTAATAGGTTTGTTGTTTTAGGTTTGAATGATGGATGATAGACACAAGTGATAAATGTATTCATTTTTCTAGGGGCAAAATGTAGACAAACACATTGTTTGTGCTCCTTTTATTTGTGTGAAATTCAAAGTTAATTCCCACTTACATGTATACAAATGGTGGTGATGGGGTTACTGGTTCTTACCTATGAAGTATGCTCATAAAGCTATGGTTGCAATAAATTTTATGGGAAGAGTTGGGCATGTGTAATTTTGAAGATTGTTGCCTTATGTTAAAAAGAATGCCTATGCTTTTATGTTCTCTGTGATTTTAGACATTTATTATAGCAAACAAACAAAGAACTAAAAGTCAAGTCCTGACCGAATGACAACACCATTGCTGGTACAAAACATTAGTATTACTTGGCCTAAAATGTTGGGCTCGTGCTTAGCACGGGCGACACTCATCTAGTAGTTATAATAGAACCCAAAAAGTTAATAGTGTTGGGAGTTTTTAGTACAAAATGATGGTATCCTAGTCTAGAACAACAACATGGTACAATTGGAGTCCGCGTAAGCTTCTCCAGTCGCAGCAATTATGGCACAGCAAGATGTCAAAGTACCTAAAAGTTGAACGGTAGAGATACTGGCAAGGAAGTGAGAGAGATACTACAGCAAAAAATTGAGACAGAATTTACTACATTAATTCCACAAATTTACAGTCAAAGGTGATAGTTTTATGGTGAAATTATGTTAATAATAAACATTTACTTAGACAAAGGTGTAATACAACATACGAACTGAGTGTGGCATATCCACTTGACGCAAAATCTGAATCCCTGAGGCAGCCCAAAAAGTTGAAAAAGTTGAGTACCATCTTTGTTACTTCCTTCTCCCCAACTTCTTATAACATGACCTTCATACCAAGTGAGGTTGTGCAGATTGAGAATCCCAAAAGTTATGATTTTTTAGTAACCAAAAATACCAAAATGAGGAACATACTTCCTGTAATTAAATGTAAATATATCAAATTCAATCATTGAAGTAATCATAGCTACTTTGATGTCATATTACTACATATAAATGTAAACATACAACTGAATGGAGTTAAAGTTATGTACTCTGGAAAAGAAATGAAGAAGCTTAAAAACTTAAAAATATAAAAATCAGTAGACATTCAGAGCAGAACATGTATAACCTCTTACTACAAAGAGTACACAAGCGAATGCAGTTGATATTTCGATCTGACAGAAGTGACCACCACATGGAACTTCCTAACTGATTTGTACACTTGCCCATAAGAACTCAAATATAGACAACACAGAGTATACTTTGATGTAGAAGCCAAAAACCTAAAAATACTATTTGACGGCTGTAGACATTCTGAGCATATCCCAACTTCTTCACTATTCAATATACCCATGGGGACATTACTATTTCATATTGCTGCCAATTATTGAAAAGCGCACATGCTACAAATAGTTAGCATAAGATCCTCATATAAGTGTATGAACTTTATTATTTCCACTGACCGCATATTTATTTGAAGAAGGTAAATGAAAGGGTTCAGATAGAAGAAAATACATAGCTGAAGCTCTAAAGCATCCATTAGTTATTAGTTATTCTTGACATGTTTGCCTTGACACAGTTGAGTGAATTTTTACCAAGTCATTGACCTCCGGAACACTTAACATTATGTAGTCTAATTGAATTAAAAAAGCATAATAATGAACTAATGAGCCTTTGAAATAGAGGTCGAAAGACTAATATGAATCTTATTAACGTAAGGTCAATATGAAATAATGGCTGAAATAACTTAGGAAGACCAGTTGAGACAAACTCAATTTCAGTTACTGTTCCAGACCTTGTCATTGGTTCTATAGTTATGGAGCCTTCCTCTGGTTCTTTTGATTTCACTTAATTCCTCATTACTGATCGTTAGGAAAAATATCATGTGCTGTATTGGACTTGTAGCTCTCAGAAGAGAATAGATTCTTAAAATTACTTATCTAAGCAAGCCTTACAATTCTGCCGTTTCCAACCCCTTAATATGTTATTATCAAAACTAAATAGGCATGAGTATCTGAAATTTAACAATAATCCACATTTCTGCTAGACATATTTAGTAAGCTCATATTGGTGCTTGTCAAGTTAATTGTTACAACCTTTTAGAAAGGGGAAAAAAGACCGACTAATCTGCCTAACTTCACCGACAGGTTCACTAACCTTTCACAACCTCTTCATTGGCGTGGGTGGTTCAATTGAGGCACCGCTACTGGAAAATTCAGATTCAACAAATGTCGCTTTCATCTCTACCTCGTTAGCATCAAATGATTTGGCCCTTTTAATGTTCCTCTCGCTAGTGCCTGGTAGAGATACATGTTCTTTTTCCGTGTAGGACAGAACTATTAGACTTGACTGAGTAACATTAAAGTTTTTCCAGGATGACTTTCTCAGTTGAATGTGAAATAGTCTCTTCGGCAACATTTTTTGGGTCTGATCAACATGGAGAAGTTGGTTCTGGAAACAAAAGAAATCATTTGCAGAAGTATATTAAGTATATATAAACACATATTAAGTATATATAAACACAGACACTAAGAAATATAAGTAAGAGGTAACCTTGACGCAGGTTGTGTCAAATATGTCCTCTGCCTTCATGGAGAGAAGTTTTTCGTCTGGATCACCAGAAATGAAGGCACTTGTTGAACCACTGTCATCATAATGAGTTAATACTTGAAATTTTATTTGTATATATGTGATATTTTACCACAATAAATTTGTGTATATAGCATAAACGTAATACCGAGGCACCAATGTAGTGGGTCTTTGACATTTGCGCAATCAAACTGCTTCTTCTTTTTTGTGCGTTTTTTCTGTTTGCAGCCTGAACATTCTAGGACGCAAAACTTTTGAAGATCATCCGATATTGATATTTCGGCCTCAATGTGGAAAACTCCAACCTGTAATGCCCAACAAAAACTGTATATCTAACTCTACTCCATCAATAATTTGAGCTAGTCTAAATATTTCTGAAACCTACTGAAGCTGTTGTTACAATTTTTGCAATAGAAACGATTCGTTGGTGAACATGATTCACGGTAAGAGAAGTGGATGATCCCGCGAAGTTACCCGACACATTGCCCAAAATCACGTCTTTGTTTGTCTTTGCCATATTATGACAACAGAAAAATTGCGAAATATGTTTTTTATGGCACGCTAAAGCTAGAGATGTATAGTAAGAAGTCAATTCCAACTGATCAATTGTAATGCTTGCAGATAGGTAGGATTTATGCGTATCGTGGAGTTGAATCTGGTTTGCAAGGATAAACCTATACATATGAAATGATAGTGTAATAGTGTATGGTATAAAAAAGTGAGATTTTAGTAAAACAATGTAAGTCACGCATACTTTGATAACCAGAGATTCCAATGTTCCATGCAAGCATTACAGGGAACTCTTTACCCTTTCCCATTTGAGCTGCCAATTCAGCTCCTTCAATTTCCCCGAAGTCGTCCCATAAAGTAAGCAGAAATTGGTTTCGACTGAAAGCATGAGGAATACATGAATATAACTTTTTCTCGAATCTATAACAAGATTGTGTCAAAATCTGAAAACGTAAAATACCAATGTATAAAACAGAAGGTTGTACTTACTGATCATCAGAAATAGTAACCTCGCGAATCCTATTTTGAGTGCGTCATGCATATTTTGAAGGGCCACAACGGAGAACAACTGCTACAATATCTGGTAGAAATAAAGAAATATGAGGTCATTACATGTGGGGACATAATTTTTTGCTACCTAATTGTTAGTAAGAGGAATATACCAATTTCTGCATTAGGACCAGGAGTCAGTTGAGCAATATTGGCAAAAGCTGTGGTAAGTAACTTGATCAGTGGCAACATTGATTTCTCAAGCTGGTTATTTGGTTTGATATGTTCGATCAGAGTTTCCTTATCAAGCACCCAATAAAATTTAAGTATTATCCTTTCGTACGAAGGTAGTGAAACTTTCACTCTGGCAGTAGAGATTACATATGTATTCAACAATGTAAGCTTCTTTGCATAGTAGTCAATATCATCACCATACACAACTGTCCTGATTTGTTAATCCTGTAAAGTCGGTGAACCTTGTGAGTTACAGATAAATTATATAATTATGCCTAGAGGATGAGCGAGAGGACCTGCTCGTCTTCCAAAATCAGATTTTGGAATCAGAATTTCTTCTCCAAACTTAGTTTGTCACACGACTCATGTCAACAATTTGGACTTTGCAAGTCCAATCGGGAGTGTCAATGGTTATTCCTTCAATATTCAATCTTGGCGCCATATGTCTTTATCTTCACAATGAGAGCCACAACAATTAGAGTTCTTTTAAATTCGTAATCTTGGTAATGGTAGGATACACATGCAAGGTTAAATGGTGGAATTTTTGAACTCTAGAATTTCTCTTAGTCTACTGTTAAAGAAGCGAACAAAGTTCATTACAACACATCATCAAATACCTATTGTACAATGCAGAGACAATGATAATACTAACATGCAATAGAAATTAACAAATCAAAAAATGAAAGCAAGAGACCAAAAAATATATTTAGCACTCCAATTCTTCAAAGAGATTGAAATATCTCAAATAAGAAACAACAAAGAAGTGTGCATGAGCAGAACCAAGAAAGAGGAGTTTCAGAGAATCACAATCTAGAAATTGCACAAAACGAAAACAAAAGGACATAAAACAGACCAGACATAAAAGCACAATGAACAAACAATTGCACAAAAAGAAAACAAATCGATGAAAACAGCAAAGGAAAAACGAAAAACCCACCAATTTAAAGCTTGAAGAATCTGAGCTGGAGAAGTTAGCTGAGAGAAGGTGATGGTTCACTTTTGATTTGTTTGATTTCCGTATATATGTAAAGGCAATAGTACAACATACATGCAAATTTATTACTATAGAACCATCCACGTGTTGAATGACCAATAAAAGAGGGCCAGAAAGAGTCCTGATACTTGTAAAAAGGTACAAATACCTAATGCTAAAGGTACAAAGAGTTAATGCATGTTAGTCCCATTGTTGTTGGCTTATATAAAAGAGAATTTTTACATAATTAGAATTAAAAAATATTTTGATTCTTTCTTTCGATGTTCTCAATACTAGTTTGAAGTCTTAGCAAAATTCCTATAATTGCTATTGCTTTGCAATATCAATACATTTCTCAGCCGCAATAAAAAAAATAACACAATGCATATCTCTTTTTTATACGTTCTATTTTACATCTGTTCAAAATATTTTCATATTTGACTAGTTTTACATATATAAGTCGTTCTTTTCAGCCAATATTTTTATCATTCAACATATTAATATTGATGTTTGTTCAATATTTTTTTATGGTTTAAGCACTAAATATATATTATAATATTAATAAGAGTAACTTTCACATATAGCAAACAAAAAAATCATATTTGTATGCTATAGCAAAGTTTGCATAATTGCGCTCCATAGCAAACATATATATGTATAATTCGCTATACATATACAATTGAAAGCTGTCTATTTCGCTATACATATATACAAAAAGATAGCAATTGTATAAATTCCGTTTGGCTCCCTCTTTCAGAATTGTTATAATTTCGCTGGCAGACCATTTGTATAAATTGTTGTTAGCCTCTTGTTTGTATAAATCATTGACAAAAATATTTGTATATCAAAAATCACTCTCTCTTTCGCTTTATACAAAACATAAATCATACATTATACAAACATAAAACTGGGTAGGGGAATATTTTTATTGTATAATTATAAGTGTATAGGACGAATATATATGTATTTGCATGTGTATATACAATTTTCTCGCGCTTTATACAAACAGAAACGCAATTTATACAATTTTATTGTATAAAACGAGAAAGAGAGAAAGGCAAACGAGAACTGGGCAGGAGAATATTTTTATTGTATAATTATAAGTGTATAGGACGAATATATATGTATTTGCATGTGTATATACAATTTTCTCGCGCTTTATACAAACAGAAACGCAATTTATACACTTCTGTTGTATAAAGCGAGAGAGGCGAGCACAGAGGGAGTGAGCGAGAGAGGAGAGTGGCGAGCGAGAGTTTGAGGGAGAGAGGTGCTGGCAAACAATTTGCTACAGGACACAATAAAATCAAAGTGTGATTATACCATTTAATTTGAATTAATAGTTTGCCATTATGTACAATTTTCCCTATTAATAATTCAATCCCTGCACCTTTTAAAATAAAGTAGGACACTGTAAAATGAAAGAAAAAAAAACACGATATCTTTTAAGAAGGATGCGGTGGTACACAACCAAAATGGAAAGAATGTTAAAAGGGCATGATAACGCGGGTAAAATTTAGCGGACGCCTCACTTTGCTTTTCATTCTAAAAAATTTTCACATTTAGTTTTTTATAATTTGAACCCCTAAATAAAAATTCTGAATCCGCCACTATATGTGACTGTATTTGGGATACACTGTCTTTATCCCTCTCTCCTTCCTCTCATTTTTTTATGTGTTTCATAATTTCATATACTTGTGCATCTAGTATTAAATTCTATGAGTATATCTAGTAGAATATGAAAGCATGTATCTGACTAAGAAGATGAAGAAGAAAAAGAGGAGATACACATATGTATCTCTTCAAAATATCTAGTGTAAATATATATAGATTCATACTTGTTAGCCCAGAGATGAACATATGCATCTCTTCAAAATATCTAGTGTATATGTGCATAGATACATACTTGTCAAGCCATTTTACCTTAACTATGATGAGACCCACCTCAAAAAAATTGAAATCCGCTTAATTTACCTCGAATTTCCCTCTTGCCCAAGAATTCACACATCAAAGACACATTGTACATTCCCTTTTCTCTTTACTCATTTTCCCAAAAGAAGATCGATGAGAGAGAAAAAAAAAATTCAATTAGGAAGATAAAAATCCTGGAATGATTTTGTAATATTTTAAACGGAAAATGGTCAGAAAGAAACTATGCATAATTGAGCAAAAATACCTTTTAAGTTTTCTTTTATCATATGTTCTTTATATTTCTTTTAAATATTTTAAGTTGTTAATTATTGCGATTTATAATGTTTATTACATAATTTCCAAATATATCAATTTTATCTCTAAAATTTCTAAGTTCAAATTTACTATTAAAATTTAAAATCTTAAAATTTCAATAATATCACATAAATTAAAATAATAAAATATTTATTTATTTTATTTTAAAAAAAAGAGCAATTCTCACTAGAGCCGTCAATATGGGCTAGGCCTGTTGGGCCGGCCTGGCCTAACCCGAGATTTAATAGGGCTGGGCTAAAAATTTTGGAGCCCATTTAAAAAAAGGGCTTTTTAGCCCGGCCTGAATAAGCATGCTGATTTGTGGGGCTTGAGAAATATAGGTAGGGCCGGCCCATGGGCTAATACAAATTAATTAAAAAATATAATATAATATTAAAATTTAAAATTAAAGAGATCCAAACTCAAAATCTATTTAAAGTTTTTTAGGAAATCACTAAGTATAAAAGTTGCATCCACCATGAAAATGTCCAAACACTTGTTGCTACTCGAAACTGGTTACATG
>NW_006239400.1:111077-121805 GCF_000226075.1 Solanum tuberosum
CATAAGTTTCATGATTTTTTAAGGAGTTTATTTTTAACTTTTTTATGGTTGGAATATTGTCACATTTTTTGTATTTTAATGTAACAAAACAATTATGTTAATATTTCTATTCAGATATTTATACTTTTATTTGAAAAAACTTAATAAATATTATAAAGATAATTTTATTTGTGGATTTGATTAACAAGTAGTAGCATTAACACCATGTAATATTGTTTTATCAATATTTATTATAATATTTTTAAATTATAATTTAATTTAATAATTATAAAAAAATATATAACTTTTAAAAAAGTGGGCTGGCCCGGCAAGCCTGTAGCCCACGTACTTGTGGGTTGGGCCGACCGTTTTTTGGCCCACACCAAAAATGGGCTAGCCTGGCCTGGCCCGTAAAATGTCAAAGCCTGTATGGGTTAGCCCGGATGGGGTGGGCTAGCCCATATTGACAGCTCTAATTCTCACCTTGCAATGCATATCCCAACTTTAGGTATTTATACCAACAAAATCTTTCACATTGCATATCCCAAACCCAAACTCGTTGATACATCCACGATTCGCAAAATAAAAAAAGATTTTTAAAAAAAAAAATAGGGACTCGTTGAAGTTTAATCTATTTAGGGAAAAAGGGCCAACACACGCAGTTTGGGGTGAGTGGAGGAAATCGTTGAAACACTGATGAATTTTTAAAAATATTTTTAAAGAAAAAACATTTTGAATGACAAAGTAAGATACAATATAAAATTGTTTTAAAAATATAGAATAAAATATAAAATATAAATATTAGATAATAAACAAAATAACATGAGAAAAAAACAAAAAAGTAATAATATGATCATAAAAAATCACTAGTTACATAAAAAGTGTTGTTACTTAATAATTAATTTTAAAGATACTATATAATAAAATTGAAGTAACAATCACATAAATATTTAAACAAACAAAATAATACGATACAATAGATAACTTAGTCCTTTCTTTTAATTAAATGATATAATAACAAATATTTATTTTTCTTTTATTCCATTATGTTGATTTTTTCTCTATTGTATCTTTGTTATTGTTGTTCTTAATTTATAATAAAAAGAGCAGCATATCTTTTATAGGTGGAAAATATACTTAAAACTCAAAAGGACAATGTCATTTTCAAAAGTATTTTCCAAGTACTTTTAACAAGTTATTCTTTTCTAAATTTCTATATATAAATAAATGTATAGAAAAATAAACAAACATCAAATAAAGAACATGTAATTAATCTTTTGATATATATATAACCATAAGAAAGCTCTTTCAAGAAAACTTCCTTGCAATAAGGATCTAATTACTTCTATGTTTATAGATAAATGAAAATAATAAATTCTGAATCAGCCTCTGAGCTATAGTCATCCCACTATTGGCTCTTCCACATCATCATAGAACTTGAGCCACTTCTTGGTTTTACACAACTTCATAAAAAAGTACCATCCAATTCCTCCAACAGTCATCAATCCACTTATAAGAAGCACAATCTTAGTTGCAATAGCCATTATAAACACCAAAAACACACTAGGAATCAAGCACATAACAACCAATCCTGGCATCTTCATTGGTACTTTATATGGTCTATTGACCAATGGATACTTCCTTCTCAACCAAAGAAAAGATGCTAATTCCAAAAACATACCTAAACTATACAAGAAATTAGCTGAAGATATTATATCAGTAAAGTTCATATAAGACATACCTAATGAAATTGCTGTTGATAATAATATCCCAACCCATGGTGTGTTAAACCATTTTGACCTTAATGCAAAGAATTTAGGCAAAAATGCTAATTCAGCCATACCCAAAAGCTGAAAAGAACAAGTACTTAACTGAGCTTCAAATAATCCAATTGATGATAATATAGCTCCAATTTCAATCCAAAATTTCAACCATTTACCAGAAATCATCTCCGCCGCGTTCGCCATAAAACCTGTTTCCCATTCCCTTTGATCAACTGATACTGCTCCAGTAACAGCCATGAGTGGGATTAAATAACCAAAACAAGTTAAGATTACTGATGAAAAAAGTGCTTTAGGAAAAGTTTTTTTCGGGTTTTCAACTTCACCAACCAAAGTACTCACATTATCCCAAAAATTCAAATTCCAAAACAATGAATTGAAGAACATATTCCAATCCTTCTTCACCCCTTTTTGCCCTAAACTAATCCATCTATGAGGCTGAATCTTCGGAATCGCAATCAACGACATTATAATGAAAGGTGCAAGTGATACAATCCCAAGAACAACAGCAACATAACCCACAATAGCTAATCCAGTATAATTCAAAAACGATAACAACAATGTAGATACCAAAATAGCCATATATCTCGGAACCCCAGAACTGAAAATTGGGAAAAGCTTCTCCATATAACTAATACACAAAACAGGAAAAGATGCAATGTTGATAACACCGCTCAGAAATTTCCATGTACCCATAAGTGAACCCCAAAAGGGGCCAAAAGCTGTGTAAGCCCATGTAACAAAACCGCCATTACCAGGGAAAGTAGTTGATAATTCAGCAGTAATCAAAGCTTCAGGTACACTCCAAATAAAAGGGAAAATGAGAAAACCAAGAATTGCAAAAAGAGGGCCAGCAGATTGAACGGCTGGTTCTTCACCATAAGGGCCACCAGCAACTTCAAAGTAGATGAGGAAAATGAGAGGGATTAGGCTAAGTTTTTTACTCTTTTTGACAGTTTTTGCGGTGGTTATGGGGATTTCTTCGTAGTTTTCAGCCATGGTGGAAACTGGGGTTTGCTTCTCCTCTGCCATTGCGATTGTTTTTTTCAGGAGGATTCTGAATGTAAATACAATGGGATTACGAATAAATATAAGGATTTGCAGTTAATCTTATCTAATTATGTACTTATCTTTTATATTAGACCAAAATATTAACTTTTATAACTTTTTTAGGTAAAGGAGTCTTTTAAGTTTGAAAGGAATGAGTTTGTGATAGTGTTTTAATTAACTTGTATAATTTGATGTTTAACATTATGTGCAATTCTTCTTATCACCCAACCTGACAAATATCTTTTTGATACTAATTGTCTACAGGTAGGGTTGTTTATGGCTATGGTTAAAAAATCAAATTGAACCGCAATCCAAATTAAACCGATAAAAAAAATTGATATTTGGTTGGATTTGGTTAGGTTTGGTTTTACATTTTAAAAAATCGTTACTATTTGATTTGGTTTTGGTTTTACTAAAAAATATCAGCAAAAATAACCAAATTGAACCAATAGATTATATATATACATTTTATAATTATTTATATCATTCATAAATAAAATATAAATATTTTATTAAATTTTAATTAACTTAAGTCTTTAACTTTATCATTTTCTCAAGTCCAACACTTAAAATTTCAGCCCAACTATTAAAACCCTAATTCTAACTCCACCAAAATTTATTATTTAAGTGATTTTTACCTACCCTACCTAACAAATTCACAGTGCAATTTTTTGAAAAAAAGTATACGCAGCTTTCTTCTCTTATTGAAAAATTTGCAGCGCAGTTTTTTTTTTCTTTTTAAAAAAATTTCACAGGAGTCTTCTGCTCATTCTCTTCATCTTCTTCAGTCCTATTGGTCTTTTCTTCTCCAACTTCAAATACAAGGAAAAGTGAAGATTGAAGGTAATTTTTTATATTATATTTTTTTTTATTTTAGCTAATTTTAATCTAGAGAGCATGACTTCAAAATTGAGATTTTTTTATATTTCTTTTTTCTATATGAATTTCAGATGAAACAACCAGTAGAGGTTGAAGATTTGGAAGATTTGGAAGTTCAACCTCAAGTAGAAAATTCTACAACGGATAAAACTCAAGAAAAAGGTAATTTTTCAAAAACTTCTTCTTTGAATCCTCTAAATCCTCCGAAGAAACAGAAAAGAATAACTCTGGACAATGGGGGAAGTGGTAGAAAAACCTCTGAAGTTTGGGATCATTTTTCAGAGATTACTAGTAAAGTGGGTGAAGTGAAGGCAAAATGTAAGTATTGTTTCAAAGACTTTAAATGGACTAGTAAGAATGAGACTTCTAATCTTTGGGGACATTTACTTACTAAGTGTACAAAATACCCTTTCAAGTCTTTTGATAAAAAACAAAGAACTCTTAAACCTATTAAAATAGGGGGAGCAATAGATTTGGAGAAGGTTGTTTATAATGTCACCGAAGTCAGGAGGGCCATTGCCGAGTTTGTTATAATCGATGAACAACCATTTAGAGTCGTTGAGGGTGAAGGCTTTAAGAGACTAATATCACTTATTTTGCCAAATTATGAGTTGCATCTCGTATTACTGTTGCTAGACAATGCTTAAAAATTTATCAAGAAGAAAAACAAAAGCTTAAAAGACTTGTTAAAGGTCAGCGTGTTTGTATTACTAGTGACAGATGGACTTCACTCCAAAATTTTACGTATATGGTCATTACTATCCATTGGATTGATGATGAGTGGAAGTTGCAAAAAAAGATTTTGAATTTTTTTCAAACTCAAGGTCACAAAGGTGAGACTATTGCAAAAGCTATTGAATCATGTTTGTTAGATTGGGGAACAATAACACTTGATAATGCAACAACTAATGATGCAACAATCACACTCTTAAAAGGGAGAATTAGTGATTGGAAAGGTGTTATCATGGAAAATAATTTTTTACATGTTAGGTGCAATGCCCATATTCTAAATTTGATTGTGAAAGAAGGATTGAGTGAACAAAATAAGTTCTATTTCTCGGGTAAGAAATGTTGTGAAATATGTTAAGTCTTCTTGTGCAAGAACTACTTCTTACAAGTCATATGTTGAAAAAGGTTAAACTAGATACTCGTGGACTTTTGAGTTTGGATGTTGAGACGAGGTGGAACTCTACATAATTTGATGTTAAATACTGCTGTCAAATTTGAAAAGGCATTTTCAATGTATATTGATGATCATAAGTACTTTAAATATTGTCTCGACTCAGGTGGAAAGATAGAGCATCCATCTTCAGAAGACTGGAGAGATGTGAATGTATTTCTCAAGTTTCTGGAGATTTTCTATCAAATCACTTTGAAATTTTCGAGTATGTTACATGTTACTTCAAATACTTTCTTTCATGAGCTTTTTAATCTTCAAAACATAATTGTCAATTATTCAAAGTGTGATGATTCTCTTTTGACTGGTATGACTAATTAAGAAGATGAAAGGTAAGTTTGATAAATATTGAGGTGATTTTGATGATATGAATATGTTGTTGTTCGTTGCCGTTGTGTTGGATCCTCGTTTCAAAATGAAGTATGTGAAGTTTATTTTTAAGAATTATTATAATTCTGTGGAGGGATGTAGTAAATCTATCAAAGTAACAGATACTTTAACTAGCTTATATAATCATTACAAAAATTCTATTGTTGGAACTTCTTGTGAAACTGTTTGAGATCAGAGTGAAGTTAGTGCAATGGATACTTCTGATGTGTGGCAATCTCAATGGGAGAAATTTCTTGAAAAGAAAATAATAATGTTGATGATAAATCTGATCTTGACAAGTATTTGGAGGACGATGTAGAGAAGATTAAGGATTTTAATATTTTAACTTGGTGGAAAGCTTCATCTGAAAGATATCCAATAGTCTCTAGAATTGCAAGAGATATGCTTGCTATTCCTATATCTATTGTTGCTTCAGAATCTATTTTTAGCACTGGTGGTCGCATTCTTGATTGTTATTGAAGTTCATTGTCACCAAAGACGGCTGAAGCTCTTGTTTGTAGTCAATAATGGTTACGTTAAACATCTACATAATGCAAGATTGAAGATCTTTTACAAGAAATACAAAATCTTGAAATAGTTGAAAAAGGTATTATTTTACAACTTACTAGTTATCTCTTCCCGTTTCTTTTATTGGTTCTGAAATTTTGATTTCAAAAACTTGAAATAGTTGCAAAAAGTACTACTTTACAGCTTATTAATTCTTTCTTCTAGTTTATTTTGGCTCTTAAAATTTGGTCCATAATAGAACTTTTTAGAGAAAACGGTCAAATACCCCCTCAACCTATTACTCGATTCTTAACTACACACTTATACTTTACGGGGGTCCTATTACCCCCCTAAAGTATTTTAAACATAAATATTGATACACTTAAAACGTCACCCCCAAATCTTTGTTGCAGAGTGTAATACACGCACCTATTTTTCAGAATTTTTTTTCTTTTTTTAAATCATCACCAAAATACAGCAAGCTTGATGCTTGTCATTTTTTCTCCGCCATTCTATTCATCTTCCTAAATCATCTCATTTTTTCTCCATTGTTTCCAAATTTCTCATCTCCTCTAATCCACCTCCATCTCCATCACACCCATCATCCTCCGTCTTTCTTCTATCTTTTCGATCATTTATTTGCACAAAATCTAGTTGTCATTGTTGAATTCAATAAATTGACATGAATGTTGAATCTTTTTATCATGTATCTTACTGCCATTATGGTTCTCCAGTTGCGTTTTTTTGATGAATTTGAAGATGAAAATTTGCTTGACCAATTTCAAATTCTAATACCCACTTTCAATTCCAATCAAGAAACTCACAAATTTCAAATTCTAATACCTACTTTCAGTTCCAATCAAGAAACTCAGGTTGCTACTATAATTGAAAAGATTTCTATAGCAGAAGCTGTAATATCATTTTTCAATATCGGATTGAAAGTATTTTTCATTGAGGTGAAATAAATTAAAGGATCATCATTTTCTTTCTTTTGGTTATGCTGTCTATTCTTAAGAAAGATTTGAAGGTGATGGTCATGAAAAAGTTTATTATGGACTAAAAGTGAAAAAAATGAAAAAATAAAATATTGTATTACCATGGCAGCCATAGCAAAATTCAATTGCAGAGGTGTAATTTTTTAAGTAAGTAATGGTTAGAGAGAGAGAGAGTAAGTGATTGTAATTAATTAAATTTATTTATTAATTATATTGAATTCAATTAAGAAATGACAGTTGTCCAATCATTTAATTTTGACTAATTTATTTGCCTTACACTTGCTTTCAGGAAAGTGAACACATTTGTTGTGCCACATCAACACTTAAGAGTGTCAATATCTCTGTTTAAAATACTTCAAGGGGGTAATAGGACCTCCGTAAAGTATTGGTGTGTAGTTGAGAATTGAGTAATAGGTTGAGGGGGTATTTGACCGTTTTCTCAACTTTTTACTTATCTCTTATTGTCTTTTCTAAAGAAAAAAAAGTTGGATCATATTTATGTTAGTAAATATTACCTAATATAGTGTATTTTTTTTGCAGAATATTTGGACACTACTTTGAGCATTGAGTAATTTAGAGCTCAAGCTAAGCTAAAGAAGATGGTAATTGATCAGTTTGGAGCATAGATTTTTTTTTTGGTTTATTAGGAAAAATTCTCAGTTGCCATAAGCCCACAACATCCAAGACAACTCTGCTAGACTGCTAGATTTTCCACTACATATATAAATTGTTTTCTCTTTTTAGAAATAAGTCTTCCAACAACTTAATGAGTTTTTTTAGTCCTCTTTCAATTGTTTTATGACTAGCATTGCTTAATTAAATTCACAATAGTTTTTCTATGAATTGTTTATGTACTATGTAGTTGTGTCTAATGCATATGCCCTCAATAAACTATATACTTTCAAACCGAAATAACCAAAAAAAATTGAACCAAACCGAACCAAACCAACAATAACCAAATCGACGGTTATTTTTTTGATTTGGTTTGATTTGGTTTTAGAAATTTAAAAACCGATTAATTTTAGTTTGATTTTGATTTTAACCAATAACCGATCCAAACCGAACCATGAACACCCCTATCTACACGAATATTAAATTGAGGGGTAAAGTATGTTTACTAAACCATATGCTATTTTTAGAAAATTACAAAGTTACATGCTATTTTTAGAAAATTACAAAATTACATGCTATTTTTAGAAAATTACATAATCACATGTTATTTTTAGAAAATTACATAATCACATGTTATGTTTAGAAAATTACATAATTTCTTAGCAGAATGCGTAAATCCTCTTCTGCACTCTCCCTCCCTCTCTCCCTCTCCCCCCTTCTTCCTCTCTCACCCTCTCTTTCTCGATCTCCTTCATTTTCTTCTTCTTTTAAGTAATCACATTGATTGATCGTGTTACTAGTAAATTGTATGTTAAGATTCGAATGACTAAGTTAAAAATCAAATTTGAATACTTATTTTGATAGTTAACAAGAATGGTATTGTTGTTGTTACCTTAAATTTGTATGTATTTCATTGATACTGTTATAGTGAATTTAGGTGATCGCTAGTGTATCTTCTTTTTCTAAGTATGTATTTATGCACATATGCACTTGATATATCAATTGATATTTGATCTACTTATTTGATGAATGTATCAATGCATATTCAATACTAGGGCTGTCAAAAAGGCCTGGGCAAGCTGGCCCTTCATTCGGAAGGCTTATAAGCCCTAGTTTAGGGCTTCAAAAATCCTATCTCAACTCTACCCCAATAACAGGCTGGGTTGGGCCGGCCCCATGGGCTAAGCCCGTTTTGACGGCTCTATTCAATACCATATGCATGTACCAATGCATTTGAAACTTTAAATTTTATATTGGATACACTAGATGATGAAATTGACACTTAATAATGATACACGAGTAATTGTGAAATCGATACTGAATACACAAATACTGATGGGATTTATGCAGTTTTGACCAATGGCAAAGAAAGATAAAACTCGTCGGTCAACATGGTCCAAAGATACACTGTCACGAGCAGTTAGATTCCGGGAGAACTCTTAAAATGAATAAAGACAAGTGTGTTGAAATCAAGGAATGGAGGATGTTAAGTTTGTGATAAATCTCAAGAAAATAAACATCGAGTGAATTAAAGAGAAAGAATAAATGAGTTTGAATTAAAGGAGTTTCACTTGAAGTAAAACTCTTCAAATGACTGGTGAATTGAAGAGTTGGAGTTCAACTACAAACACAAAAGAATCAAGAAGTTTGATTTGAAGGAGTCTAAA
This sequence comes from Solanum tuberosum, assembly GCF_000226075.1. Taxonomy (NCBI): domain Eukaryota; kingdom Viridiplantae; phylum Streptophyta; class Magnoliopsida; order Solanales; family Solanaceae; genus Solanum; species Solanum tuberosum. The sequence goes on from NW_006239400.1 coordinate 120,094, forward strand.
ATCACAAAGAAGTCAAAATATAAGTGTTAGAATCATACAAAAGGAAGGAATCCAAGCGGTAGGAGGAGTCCAACTCAAAATAGAATTGAAAAAATATAAGAAGTTGTGTCCTAGAAGAATTAGGACTTTAGAAGCCCAAGTGAAGTAAAACACGACAAATAACAGTCTATAAATAGAGGTTAAGTCATCCAGAATAAGTGTGCACTTACAGAGCAAAAAGAGCAATTGAAAAATTGACTTCGAAAGTGCTACCAGCGAACTGAAGGAACACATAGAAGAACCTGATCCTTTTACATAATTTATGTGTTAGGATTTCTTCTTTGTGATTGAGTCTTGATTTAATCTTAGTTAAGTGAGTTATAAGCTGAATTAAGAGTGTTGTCTTCAAGTTGAGATAGCTAGAAGAGTTGGGAACACATACCTTGGGAGATTTGTGTTAAGTTTAGGGGATAAAGTTAGTTCCTAGGATTGCAAGAGTTGTAATCTAAATTCATAACTTGAAGTTTAAGGATTAGAGTTAGTTTCTAGGATTGCAAGAGTTGTAATCTGAATTCATAACTTGATGTTTAGGAATTAGAGTTAGTTCCTTAGGTTACAGAGTTTATAATCTTAAATTGTTGAGGCTCATTGATTTAGTGAAGTTGGAGTTAAATCCTCTAGGGATACAAGTTGTTGTTTTTTATACCTTTTGAGCCGGATGCTTTCCACGTAAAAATATTGTGTGTTTTCACTTACTGTTGTTACTGCTTTATTGGAACACATTAGGTAACCTCTTTCATAGTTAGGCAAAAAGTTAAGTTAGTAAATTACTAGGTCGTGCAGATTAATAATTGATATCAAAGCAAATTATCTTATAAAAGGCTAACACTTAAGATAAGATCACGATTAATTATGTACCACCTATTGGTCATAGCAAAGGACAGTCAACCATCAGGCCGCCTTTGTTCAATCGATCACACTTTTGATGGTGGAAAGCACGCATGGAGGACTATATCAAAGTTAAAGATTATGAACTATGGGACAAGATAACTGTGGGACCAATTGTTTTATATTAAAAAAAACGACGGGTTTTTAAGAGTTGTCACTTAATTTTTAAAGTGAAAATTAAAAAAGCTATTTTTCAAAAGATTAAAAAAAAAAACAGAAAATCTAATGAAAATATTAAGGGGGTTCGGGGTTCATATTAACATTTCAGGAAGGGTTTGAAAGCAACCGAAATTTCCGCTAACACGCGGTTATCCGATAATTAACTATTTAGCTAACATTTAAAGAAATATTTATACTTGACTAAATTACGAAAATAAATAGTTTGAAACTTGAAATTATTTTTAAGGAAAAGGGAAATATTAGAGAAATATTACTTAAGTAAATAACCTGCAAATATTCTAAAGAGGGTGAGATAAAAAATAGATAACCTTGTTTAATTGTAGAAAAATATAAGTGTTAAACTCAAAATGGTTTCCTTTGGGGAATTGAATTTTTGAAACCTTAAAATCAATTCTAACAAATAAACACATGATGACAATTAAGTAGATAGGGAAAGAAAATTGGGAAAAGGCTCAAATATGCCATCGAACTTTTAGAAAAGGCTCATTTATGCCATCCGTTAAAAGTTTGGCTCATTTATGCCATTGTTGTTAAAGAAAAGGCTCATCCATGCCATTTTTTTTAACTCCGGTTTTGCAAAACCATTTTTTACACACCAAACATGG
>NW_006239400.1:123729-130150 GCF_000226075.1 Solanum tuberosum
CACTCATGTATCTAAGTGTTTAGTTTGTTGGATACATCATATATTGATATAGATACATCAAATTAATGAATTTATTATTTTAAGAGTAATAATTTGAAATTAATCAAATTGCATTACCAAGATATACATGTTTTTATCTTATATTAATAATATTAATGAATTTACTATTTCAAAGAATAATAAAATGAAATTAATTATCTATGTATTTTGAAAATCCTCAATTACTCCTCTAATTAAGGAAATCAGTTCCAACCAATTAATTTAAATAAATAAATTTTGTATCTCAATTTTAAAATTCAACAGATACTGCATGTATCTCATGGATTCAGACTCATGTATCCTAAGTATAAAATATGGTACATGAAGTAATATTTGAAACTATTGAGAATCTTAATAATTAAGACCTAAACTAGTGGGATTTATGTGATTTGCCCTTCTTTTTATGGACCAAAGGCCCAATTATCTGCCACCAGTCCTAAATAACTAAGAGTGTCCAACTTTGGCCCAATTCCCTGTTCTCAACTAATCAAGAAAGCTGACTTTTTCCATTGGGTTTTAGGCCCAAATCTTTACCTGTCCTAAGCTAATTTTGAAATGCCCTTCTTTTGGACCTATGGCCCAATTTCACCTGTCCTAAATTCTAACAATATGATAATAAATAAAAGATGGGCCTTTGGGCCCAAATCTGCCATGTATACATCATATACACTAAGTGTGTATCGCCATATATTTTGTATATCAGCTTCAACTCTGTCCATCAATCTTTTGGGGGACATGTTCTTCAATTTTACGGCTGGCTAACTCGATAAAGGGAATTTGAGCCTTTATGGCTCTCTCGAAATGCAAGAGGAATGTGATTGAAGTTCATGGAGAACTCGGACAGATTTCACATGAATAGACACATAAACAAGAGTTAGCATCTACTTCTAATGGGATTGACAAAAGTGATTTTTTTTAAATACGATTTTACATAATCATTAAGAAAAAAAATCATTTGGAGGACAATTTATTTAATATATCTCTTGTTAATCTTTTAATCATTGTTAATATATCCCTGGAATAAATGGTTACGAGAAGTTAAATAGAAGAAATTGAAATTCATCGTCAATGGAGGAATTAATCAACAAACAACCAAGGGAATTAAGTCAACTTATTCCCTAATCATTTAGTTAGTTGTTTTTTTTTCCTGTCAATTCTTATACTTAAAATAGTAAAATTGTTTCCCTTTTTTGTGCCCGGATATACACTCACGTTTTTTTTCTCGTTAATTTGCTACATTATTTAAATTAAGCTAGTTTTATTAAATATGTGGAGAAAAAGAGCTTTTCGTTATATATTGTAATAATAATAATAATAATAATAATAATAATAATAATAATAATAATAATAATAATAATAATAATAATAATAATAATAATAATAAACGAAACAGGATCTCCGAAGACAAGCGGTAGTCCGCGCGGTCATCTTCAATCTAGCTTGTTAACATTCGAATTCAAGGAAGAAATCCAAATCGAAATATATACAATTTTTTATATAGTTTAATAACTGTATGGAAGGATCTAATCCTTTTACCTAAGCAAGGGCCCGTCGAGATTCAAATACGTATTGTTAGTGAACCCATGTGTCTAACATTTCTAACCGGGAATAAAGCGCCCTTTTATCTCCTTAGGGCTGAGACCACGGGTGACTAGATGGAGTCACTAAGACAAAGCCACCATAGGTGTTTTCAATAGACATTGATAAATAAAATACTTATTAACGGAAATTCAATTTTCAAATTTTGAAGATTCAACCTTCAACAATGGCTGCATATAGTTTCAATGAAATATCAACAATACTTTATAGTAACTCCAATAACAAAGAAAAAAGGGATAAGACACAAGTACCCGTTTACTATTCCAGAAATCTCAGAGTCACACATTAACTAAATTAAGGTTCTATTACCCCTGAACTCATTTTTTTGTTATTTTACATATCTTTTGGCTTACGTGACACACTCTGTAAATCCACGTAGTTGAGGCGCGTGTGAGATATCTAGATGTCACGTAAGCCAAAAAGGTGCACAAAATTACAAAAAAAATAGATTTTGGGGGGCTGAATTTCGTTCATAGTCTAGGGATACTTTTGTCTTATCCCAAAAAAAAAACAATGACATAATATGTAAATTTCTCCCAAAACAGGGGTCATTATCAATCACTCAACTATATATACATATGCGAACATTTATTTCACTTCGAACAAGTAAAGCAAACACATTAGTTAATTACCGCCATCAACATCACTACAATAACCAACTTCATCAAAAAATCAAATCAGCTAATAAAATTGCATCTGAGAATTTCAAAGAATAAAATGTGGAGAGTGTGTATGTGTAGGAAAGAGAGAGGAAGAAGAGATATCAATAGACTAGTGGCTAAATATTTAATTGATCCATTTTAGTAATATATTTGAACCTAATGTACTTACAAATAATTATCTATTTAATTGAATAATGATCCTAAAAATAATATTAAATATTAATACTCTTGCCCGATAATAGTTGTGTAGTTCAAATTTCTAATGCCTGATGTGAAAATTTTCAATCTGGTCAATATATATGAGCTCTTGCCCATTAAGTCTTCTATTACCAAATAAAATGAATAAAAAATTAAGTTTTGATAAATTATTCTACAACAAAACATATTTATAATAACACTTTTATAGAAACTAATCTAGTGCTGAGGTAAGTTCAAATGATCCAAGAAAGTGGCCTTATGAGAAAGGGGATTTCAACTCCAAGAAAGTGGCCATATGAGAAAGGGGATTTCAACTTTTAGCCATATAAGTGTATATACTCGATACATACTTTCACATGCGAAGATAATTTGCATTGGAAGCACTTATATTGCTAGAATAATCATAAGAGAAGTATTTTTGTTTTTTCTAAACAGAAGAAGACGTTATAATTTCCACATAGCATAGGGAAAAAGATTTTATTTTCGAATCCACCTTTCAAATAATCGGACCTGCTACTTACAAACAAACTGTTTCCATCAAGAATGAATATATAGTCTTTCTCTTTCCAACATATTGTTAATCACCTTGTATCTCCGAACTTGTACAATGTTTTCAACATCAATACAGAATACAATAACCAAAGTTTTGTTGTCAAAGTATTCAGTGGTATAAACTCTTTTAGTTTTTTCTGTTCTTCAACGGTGAAGGTGGTCCAAAAAAAATATATATCAAGAAGGGACTTTTGCAGAGCTTCCTTAGATTAGGATTCCAAGATGAGCGTCATCTCACAAAAATGTAAAGAAAAATTGTATATGTTCAAGTAGGTAGATGCCTTTATAGTTAGAGATTACGTGAGTAGATCTCACTGTGAAAAAATGGACATGTTAGAGTAGTTTGCATAATGTGAAAAAAAGAAAATATGTGAACTAATTTGTGTTGTGTACAGGTAAATATGACATACGAGTGTCAGCATTGCAAGAAAACATTCGACACAACTACCGTTATCTTTCAACAATTCCAGGAGCATAAAAAGGCTTGTGAGGTAAAGAAAAAAAGCTTAAATACAATTCGGATAGTTTATTAAATTGAAATTTGATTCAGAAAGAAAAGAAGGATCGAGAGATTGCTGCAAGTAGGGGTGTTCAAGGTTTGGATAAAAATCGATCCAAACCGAAAAATCAAACCAATAATTTGGTTTGGTTTGGTTTTAGATTTTTGAAAATCGATAGTATTTGGTTTGGTTATGATTTTATTCGAAAAACCGAAGAAATAACTGAACCGAACCGATAAATTATATACATATATTTTTATTAATATACATACTTAATATATTGTTTTTATAAAATTTTTTAAAGATCTTATACATATTTTCATTAAAATTTCTTTATAATTTAATTATTGAAAATAAGAATGACCAAGATGAAACATTTATCTTATTGATTTCATGTATATAAGTGTCTATGACAATTCTTTGTGGGACTGAAAATGTTATTTTCTCTTCCTTGTAGGCCAATATAGTAAATTTTAAAGCTTTATTGATAGTAAATTTAGTGATCGAAAGTTCAGTAATTTAAGTCATTCTAACTATTTTTCGTTTTGAATGGATTGTTATCACTTTTTTTCACATTTTGAATGGATTGTTTCTTTTATTTTTGTGTATGGTTAATAACCGAATAACCGAACCAAACCAAACCGAAACCGATAACCACCAAACCGATAAATGTAATATTATATTTGGTTTGATTTGGTTTTGATAATTTTAAAACCGATTAAGTTGGTTTGGTTTTGGTTTTCACCAATAACCTATCCAAACCAACCCGTGAACACCCTTAGCTGCAAGAGAGGAGATTAAGAGATGGAACCAGGAGGAGGCACAGAGAATGAACAAGTACCAGAACCAGGGAAGGAACTAGAACCAGAAACAGAGGAGGAACAGAAGGAACTAGTAATCTGAGACATAAAAAACTATGATTCATGTTGTAATGTTGTTTTTGTTTTACTGAAATTGAAAATTTCTGTGGGGATTGCTGAATTGATGTGAAATGCCTGACTAAAGGACATGTTAAATGGCTTGACAGTTTGCTATTGTTGATATCAATCAAGTTTTGTGAATTCCTGACATTAATATAGATATTCATGTGAAAAAGGGACTTGACATAGAGTGTAGACATGTGTCTCTGGATTTCGTTCAAAGTCTAGGAGTACTTTTGCCTTATCCCAAGAAAAAACAATGATATAATATATAAAACAATGATAGTACATAAAGATTATGTACTAGCTTAATCTTGTTGAGGTTTGGATTTCTTTACCTAACTTATCTCCAGATTTGTTTGCAAAGAAGTCTCTGTTGTCTATAACATCGACAATTGGGAAACCAATAGCTATAGATAAAGCTACTCAAATTAAGTCAAGACCTAGCACGGCTAGGATCAAGGTTATACTTTATCTAATGGAAAAGCTTCCAAATTGTATAAGGTTGTAGTTTGTGGATGAAAAATCTAGTAAGTTGATCGAGGTTTTTCAAGAGATTGTATATGATAATCTACCTTTGTATTGCAATTATTGTAAGCACCAAGGTCATGATGAAGAAAGAAATCAAAATAACAAACAAATTGATGATACCATTTAAGTTGCTTTAAGAGGTACTATCGATAGTGAAAAGTATCAAGGTGATGCGAGAGAAATACCAAATGAAAAAAGAAAGATTGTAGATGTCGATCAAAGTAAATCTACTTCTTTAGATCGACAATTGGTTGCTGCCACTTCAGAACAAAATTGTGCAAACTCAATGCATGTTGATACAAGTAATATTGATGTTCCAACAACTACCGAAAACAAAGGTGATTGCAATAACCAACATGCAGCTACTAATGAGGTGCAATCAAAAGAAGTTGTGCTGAATTTGATGTCTAATGCAACTAAAAACGCAGGGGGGACACCAAGAGTTAAAGTTGATGCACCGCGAGTTGGTTCAGGGAAAAAATTAATGGATTCAGGACAAAAACTACTGGATACATCTGATGTTGAAGATGTTGAATGTAACACCTCACTATTTGAAAGAACTAGAAAGATCTAGAATTAGAAAGAGTTGTTTTTGGAAAGAATGAAAATCTGGAAAATTTGTTAAGTTATGTTAAGTTTGAGTTTTTGGTCAATTTCAAACAACTATAACTCCTATCTCAGGATGATTTAGGTGTGCTTCTAGATATCATAGGAAATATCTTGGAATAATCTTTCTAACGCCGCCGAGTTTACTCAATTCCGAGTTCATATGAGTGAGATATGCCCATTTGAAGTTGGGTTGTTCAAATAAGGAAAGTCTAATTTGGAATTTAGAAGGGCATTATGGTCTTTTCCATACCCCATGACTTAATTTCGTTTTTTCGTAATTAATTGGGGTCTAAACTGATAGGATTCAGTTTACGCTTTTACAATATTGAGTTAGGGTTTTAAATAAGAGAAAAGAAGAAGAGAAAAGAGGAGAAGAAGCAAGAATCGTCAAATTCTCAAAGCTAAGATCATGGATTTTGTCAAGTGGTAATCCCTACGAGGTATGTGAGATCACATAGCGTTGGGTTAGTTCACCCATGTACCAATCATGACTTATTTCAACGAATTTATGTTCTTGAAGGTTTTAGAAATTGAGTTCTTGATGGGTTTTGTTGAAGTTCTATTGAGTTCTTGATTCGTTGAAATTGTTGAGGAGTTGTTGATCCAAATTCATGATTTTAGGTGTGAATTCAAATAGAATCTTACATATATTGATGGTTTAGTTGATTCTAAGTGTTTGGGGAAAGAACCAAGTGAAAATAGAGGGTTTAGAGTTGAAAAACGAAGGAGAAAAGTCGAAGTGCACTTGGGAAGGGGCTTGGGGCGCCGCCCCTCTCAGAGCCCCAAGAAGGGGCCTCTGAAGTTTGGGCTC
>NW_006239400.1:130504-140226 GCF_000226075.1 Solanum tuberosum
ATTAAGCAAGAGAGGGAACTTTGATTTCCAAGATAGCCTTTGAGCTATGTTTTTGAGCAATTATCTCAAATCACAGTAAGAAGTATGTTTTTAAACATAAAAGCTAGTATCATATTTTGGGAGTAGTATTGAGCGCCGATATGGGGGAGAGTTCAGACAACTCCCAGCCCCCATAAACCATGTAGCCATCATGGGTAGAAACGGGTCATACTTTTTAGATGATTCCTTAGTGCATTTTAGCATAGACTAGTGGATGCACTTAGTAGTCAGGTTCTATACCCTCGACAAGGTGGACGACCCTTGCAGTGTGAGGCAAAATGGTGTATCATCACAATAGCTCTTACGTGATGGTTGTCGGTTAGAGAAACTCCCACAGAAGTATTTGTATTCTTATATACACAGTTTAATTATATTTTTACATACATTTCAGATTTATATTGTATCTTTGATGACGTGTTTTAAAAATCTTTTCTTTATATTGCACTTGTTTTATACTACTTTATATTGAAATGAGTTCAGTTAAGTTGAGCCACGTAAGTTCTTCAGTTCCTTTCAAGCTTTTGTCTTGTTTTAGAATTTCCCTCGCATCTTATGTCTTGTTTTAGAATTCCCCTCGCATACTCCTACATTCAATGTACTGATGCGATTTGGCTTGCATCTTTTAATGATGCAGATACAGGTAACCAGGATCAACATCCAGTGCATCGTTGATTCTAGTTGAGCTCCAGACTTGTTGGTGAGCCTCCTTGCTTTCGGAGGGTCCCTTTTATTGCTTTTAGTAGTTTTAGTTTCATTAGGATGTCGTGAGTCTTGTCCCAACATCCATCTCAGTTGTTTTGAGGCTTCATAGACACTCATGTATTAGTTCTTGAGTTTTCTATTTCCTATTTTAATGGTTAAGACTTGAGTTTCCATTTTGGGTAAGTTTAATATTTCTTAAAGACATTTGCATGAGTTATACTTTGGGACTATTTCTCGTGTTTAAGTCTTTCGCTGAGTAAGTATGCCAGGCCAAGGGTTCGCTTGGGGCCAACAATGGTTCTCGAGTGCCAGTCCTGTCCAGGGTGTAGGCTCAGGGCGTGACACTGAAAATTCTAGGCAGCATGTTTTGAAAGTTGAAAATGAGAATGCAACTAAAAATTGGACACTAGTTGCACACAAAAATTCAACTAGTAGTCGGACCCTTTCCCCGACTAGTCAAAATAATTCTCCATGTAGTGAAAAGGGTGCGACTGAAAATTTTCATGACAGTGAGAAGATGCAAGATATTAGTAATGCCTCAAGAGACCTATTATGTTCGAATAGTTTTGATGCTTTATTGAAGACTACCGGAAAGCTAGTAAGGTTAACAAAGAATGACAACGATTTGATCCAAGAAAAACGGGTCTCACCACTTGCTTTGAATAGCAAATTAAGTCTAGAAGCTCCCATATTTTTGCCTAAATGTGTGATTGAAAAGAAGAATGTGTCAAGGGACTTAGTATCAAATACAATTGATTTGGGAGAGGATTCTCTTGATGAAGATGAGGAAGACAATATGCTAGACATATGCTTTGATAGAGTGGCTAGGGAAGGGGATATATCACCTAGGCAACAAAGTAGTGGAAGCAATAAAAGGAAAAATAAGACACATGAAAGGCAGCATAGTTGGGATGGTAAAATAACTGTAGAGTTTTTTCCAAGACACCTACCGATGTGACAGGTAAAACAAAACCATTTGACAGTATCAATAGGTTCAACAAAATCCAAAAAAATCCATAAAGAAGGTATGAATTATCAAGTATTGTTGGATAGGTTTGAAGAGGAAGACAAGAGAAAAATATTTCAAGTTACTTTTGATGGGCAATCAATCTTTTTTAATTCATGCTTTTGTAATATAAAGTTTGAGGCTGATAACTCAACTTTCTTCTTGATTGACATATTTTTACATTATTAAAGTATCCTCATTTGTAATATCATCATGCAGTGTATTACAAACTTTGTGGTGATCAGAAAATACTGAGTTCTCTCTAGCTCTTATTTTCTTCATGCTTGTTAGGTAGTAGGAGTTAGGTACTTCATTAGAATTAGTAAGGTAAGGTCTAGCTCCCCTTGCTTATACTTATCCATATTGATATTTTTTATGTTTAATAAAAGGCCGCTAGACATTTCTAGTGGTAAATTTACTTTAAAGAAAAAAAGCTCTTACCCATTAAGTCTTCTATTACCAAATAAAATGAATAAAAAACTAACTTTTGATAAATTATTCTCTAACAAAACATATTTATAATAACACTTTTATAGAAACTAATCTAGAGCTTAGATAAGTTCAAATGGTCCAAGAAAGTGGCCATATGGGAAATTGGATTTCAACTTTTAGCCATATAAGTGTATATACCCGATACAGACTCTCCCAGAAAAATATATCAAGAAGGTACTTCTGCAGAGCTTCCTTAGGCTAGAATTCCAAGATCACCATCATCCCACAAAAATGTAAACACAATCTCCTATTATAATTGGATTGTAGGATATCGATGAAGTAATTATTTTCGTATCAGGAAAATAATCATCAAATAATTCGTGATACTGCCAAAAAAATTCTCACTAATGTAAACACAACCTCCTATTATAATTGGATTGTAGGATATTGATAACATAATTATTTTCGTATCAGGAAAATAATCATCAAATAATTGGTGATACTTTCCAAAAAATTCTCCTACTTAAGTGATGTAGACGACAGTGGGAGAGCCAGCAAACTCAAACACAATTACAAAACAGTCAGATGAATCCGGCGAACTCGTAAATGCTCAATTTGTGCAATGGTTATTTGTGTCATCTACTATGTCTGGAAGATAAATTACACCATTGATTCTAGCGTTAAAAAAATAATGTTGAATCGCTGACACATAAGAACTCAGTGTCCCTACCACTCAAAAGCTCTGAATCCACCAATGTTGGAATATGTGGGTTGAAAGAAATAGGTATGGTGTTTACGAGAATATCGAGTATTTGAACAATTCCAGAAGCACTTTCTATCTTGAGTAAACGAATGTGAGAATATCGAGTATTTGAACAATTCCAGAAGCACTTTCTATCTTGAGTAAACAAATGTGAGAAAATATTGTTTTCGAAGGCACTAACCAATGGAGCTTCAAAAAACGACCTACTTACGGCATCAACCTTCAGTAGTTGTTGGGACAACTTCTGTAATCATCCAGTTATTTCTTCCAACAACTATTATTCTACTATTGCATTAGTTTTCTTAACTACTGTTCAATTTTTTAATTATACATAGTTGTTACCTATTTATAGTAATTGCTGGAACAACTTCTATATCTATTAGGCAAATGTTGAACTATTTCTTTCGTAATTATTGGACAACTATGAAAATTGTTGACGGAAAGAATCAAAATTGGGTTCACTAAATCCGAGGAATGAACACAAAATAAACTTTTCCACTTACCAATGGTGATTCTCTATCTTGTAATCATTTTTTTCATTTCTCTTTCCTTACCTCCTTCCCCTCCCCTCATTAGTGAAGTAGATGGATTCTTTTTTAAGATTTGTACCTCTTGTACAACAAGTTGTTCCTCCACGAAAAGGACCTAAGAAAATTGCATTTTCACCAATGCTTTTCACCTCTTCCCACACTTTATTTACAAAATCAAACTGTAATACTATAATTTTGTTAACATTCTCAAGCTCTCTTCCGTAGAACAATATGTAAACATATAACAACTCAACCTCGTCCTTGTTGTCGTCTTCAGATTGAATGAGGTAATTCTCAAAGCGTGGCATGTCTAACTATTCTGTGAAGTAAATATATGGAGGTTGGTTAGTCATTGGTGTAGCTGATATTGTTCCTGATGAATCATCTACATCCAAACAGAGTACGTAGAATATCTGTTTGCCATGTTAATATATAAAAATTTCCCATGAATATTGTCCATCTCAAAAAATGGTTATCTCCAATAATTGATATCAGATCTTGCTTATGAAATTCTTCATCATAACTTGGCTTGCACAAGTAAAGTGCAGAGGCGCATTCTCATCATCATCGAGATTGTTATTGTTTGCAACATCATCATCAATGGGATTGTCATCGTTTGCAACATCATCGAAATTCTCATTGTCTATGTCATCAACATTAGAATCTGTGTCGTCATCATCATTGGCATTGTCATTGTTTGCGTCATCATCACTGGGATCCGTGTCATCATCATCACAAAAATTCTTGCTCTACTTGGACATTTTCATGTCCTCCCGACTCCTCATCATCGAATTGTTTTGTCGTTGGATTTAAATCCATTCGTTATGTCCCACATGTGTTACATCATCAAAGTTGGAGATAGATACTGAATGGACGTATCACTACTCCTTGAACCCAGGAGATTTTGCTGCATGGGGGGGGTGCAATAATCCGTTATATTTCAAAAACAATACTATCTACTTACTGGGAGATAAAGGTAATTTGGGAACACTAAGCATCAAGGAAAACTCAGCTGCACAGAGACCTAGCCGGAAATTTTCCGAGTTCAAAACAAAGATCAATTCGAAAGGCATACATAGCAGAAGACGTCCATAACGGCGGAATGTTAGTTTTGTTTTTAAGTCGTGAAGAAGGGGATGTAGAGGTTTGGAGATACAAACTGAAAAGTGTTGGAGAGGGAACAACTAACAAGTTTGGACAATAATAAAACATTGTTTGTGAGCTCTGAAGGATCGTACTTGAAAACATGTGTTGTACAGGGGTTAGTAAACAAGATATACTTTCTAATGTTTCACGACAACAACAAGGGCGTTTTCTATTGTTTGGCCAATCGCAAATATTACTCTGTCATCGAAGCTTACTCAAGTTCAAATATTTTTAACTTAGTTCAACCAAGGTCCTGCATTTATTTTTAAACGAATCACAGGCAGACATTCGTTTGTATAAAAGTGTTGCGATTGTATATGTATATCGGTTAGAGAATTATATATGTAACTACTATGTATATGTATCAATGATTGTGTTTGTATATCTGCATAAAATTTGAATTTGTATACAATTGAATTGAAATGAACATTTGTATATCAAATCTCTTTCTCTCTCGCTTTATAAAACACAAATTATATGTATAATTTGTGTTTGTATAAAGCAAGAAAGAGAGAAAGGCAAAATAGAACTGATAAGGGAAGATCTGTATTTGTATAATTAAAGTGTTTAGGACGAAAATATATGTATTTGTATTTGTATATATAGTTTTCTCTCGCTTTATACAAACACAAACGCAATTTATACATTTGTGCTTATATAAAGTGAGAGAGGCGATCGAGATCAGGGAGAGTGGCGAGCGAGATTCTCTAGGGAGAGAGGCGAATGACATGTGTTTGCTACGTATTACAATTAAATGAAACTGTGGTTATAACATTTAATTTGAATTAATAATTTGTTATTTTATACAATTTATGTATATATATATATGTCAAACATAATACCACCAAAATTACTAATACAGTCTATTACACCTTATTATATTATAATATGTACAAAATTTGATCTAAATAAAAGACTCGAGCAAATGTACTTGTCATGATGAACACGTCAGCATATACTACTTAATTATTATCAATCTAGTTACTAAATGTTCGAATTAGTCATTTATCCATAATGTATATTTGTACACATAATTAGATGGATTCAATATATAAATACGATTTTGCATAACTAGATCCTACTTAGCGTTTAATTAGTTTTGGGGACTTTAAATTTTTTATGTTGAGGATCCAAGCTATCTTAGTTGTTTTCAGCTAATATTAATTAAAGGAATTTCTTTTTAAAATATACAATTAGGTAACTTATATTTAAAAATGAAAAATTACCTAATTATACAATCTTTTTCACTATATTTTCAAAAATTCTCTACCATTTAAAAAAAACTACAAAAATTCTTATTTTTCTCACCCTCTCTTCTATTCTTGGATACATCACTCTTCTTCTCCCCAATTCATGCTCAACTCCCTAAATTCACACCTGAAATCACGCAATGTATCAACGATGTCCTCAAACTCATTATTCTAATTGTCTTTGATTTGAAGTTCTTAAAAGGTTGAAGGATTTCTTCATCATTCTTTTTGCTTTCAATAGATTAGATTTTAGATTTTTTTTTCAATTTTCTGTTGTTCTTCTTAAACTTTCTGATACATATGGATTATGATCCACCGTTTAGTATTGGTCTTACCAAATTAATTTCCAAAGGGTAGATCTTGTCTTTCGTCTTTTTGATTTAGATGATGATGATTTTCGTGAAAATAGATCAAAAAGTGGGAAAAGGTCGATGGTTTTACTATACAGTCGGCTTTCTCTATCCAAGGTTCAAATTTCTAGTATATCTAGTTGATATTCGTGTGTTTACTTATGTATCGTGATTATGTTTCAACTATCAGATACATTACAACTTTGTTTGTGTACAATGTATTTTGTATAAATGTTATTATTGATACATAACCTCAACTATTTCAAACATAAATCAGTATGAATCTTGTTTATAATTATGTATCTGATACATAACTATACTAACTTTCCTTATATTTTAGTACCCGAAACATACAGTACCCACTGTTATGTATTGGATACATAACTAAACAAAGATAATACAAAACTGACACAATACATATGGTTATGTAACATAATTCATATACCAGATCTGTATTAGGTGTTTTAGTCATGTATCAGAATTACCTTCTACGATGTATCTGTTTTCTATTTTTTACTGAATTTTATTAAATTTTTACATGATACATATATACAATACCCATTGTTATGTATCAGATACATAACTAAACACACCTAATACAAAGTTGACACACTACATCTGGTTATGTATCAGATTTATATTAGGTGTGTGGTGTGTTTAGTCATGTATCAGAACTTTCTATAATATATCTAATGTCTATTTCCCCCCTAAATTCATCAATTTTTACTCTATACATACGATACCCACTTTGTATTAGATGTGTTTAGTCATGTATCAGAATTATCTTTAATGGTGTATCTGATGTCTAGTTTTTTCCCTTAATTCATCAATTTCTAATTCAACTACAATTGCTGATTTCAGATTCATAAATGAAATAGTCTCCAACAACGATTCCATCGCTTTGGTATCGTTCGTAATTTACTTCAGGTGCCCAGACTCCTTAATGACTTAGCATAAATCGATATATTCATAAAGTGTCTTCTCAAAAATTACGAACTTTTTGAATCAAAGTTAAAAGGGTGTTGGACGATTTGCTTGAACAATTTTGAATTATGAATTTTTGTATATGTTACACGTGATAAGGGATTGATTAGCAGTGATAATAATGTATTGTGTGTTTAATGCGATTGTAATTTGATTTATGTTATTTTTACCTTTTTATATTATATTTAGCCCACAATCTGTCCTATAACAGTGTCATAATACATCGAGTATACAATAATATATAAAATTTTCAGATCTTATTATGTGTAGAAACATTTAAAAACTTGACATATACTATTATACACATAATACATAATATTATTCAAAATTATAAGAGATATTCATACAACTATATACTATAGTATACAATATTATACCTTACTATACAAAAAAACAGATTTTGTCTTCTTCCTTGAATTTAAGAATCATATTCATTTAAAACCACCTCAAAAACTATATCAAATTACCCAAAATTACATATTTAGGCTCCTCAATACATAATTAATATTTTACAATAATATCCACTTGAAACAGAGCTTATTTACGAAAATTTGATTTTCAAATTATGAAGCTTCAAGCTTCAACAATGATTGGATATAGCTTCAATAGAATGTCAACAGTACTTCATAGTAACTCCAATAACAGAGAAAAAATAATGACTTAATATGTAAATTTCTTCCAAAGCAAGGGTCATCATCACTAATTACTCAACTATATATACATATAGGACCATTTATTTCATTTCAATCAAAAAAATTAGTTAATTACCATTAGGTGAGCAAAATCGAATAAAAAATCACATCAAATCCAAATCGAATCAAACTGAAAGAAAAAAAATTGACTAGTGATTTGATTTGACTTGATATGATATGATATTGGAAAACAAATTTGACTATACTTGGGATGGTACAGTTTTAACTTTAAAAAAGTCAATTTGAGATAAAATCAACCCAACATTATTGTAACGACATATCCCATCGTTATTCGAAAGACACCTCCTATGGAATCCCATTTTTTTTTTTAAATACACTGCTAAATTAAAAGAAAATTCTCAAATTCCCACAAATGGTTTGAATAAGCATTCCTTAGAGAGGGAATGTTGGATGAGACACTATTTGGCCTTCTTTCAGGAGTTGTAGATAATTTGGGATTACACAACGAAACTTGATCCGAGCTGATGCATGTATCACGTATCGAGCCTACACCCTGAATGTGGCCGACACTCGAGAACTATTGTTGGTCCCCAAGCAAACCCTTGGCCTGACTGATTACTTAGCAGAAAACTGACTCACACAAATATAAGCTTTAAAACAAAAATTAAATTAATAGTCTCAAAACTTCTCACTCAAACTATCTCAAAATAATCTGAAAACAATAATAGTTTGCAAAAACAATTCAAAAAGGAAATACTGAAAGAATCTTCAACATTATCTATCTATGAAGCCTTTATAGTTCAACATGGATGCGGGACAAGACTCATGACACCTCAAAACTACTAAACTAAAAGACAAAAATGGAGTCCCCCGGAATGCAAGGAGGGATCACCAAAAGTTGTCAAGGAATTTATTTGTCCTACTTTCTTTCTTATTACATTTATTTTTGTAAGGAATTTATTAATTTAACTTTTACCTGAAATGTTTAATATCATAATCTATTATTTTTCAAAAACAATGTTATCTACTTACCGGGAGATAAAGGTAATTTGGAAACACAAAGTATGAAAGAAAACTCAGCTGCACAGAGACCTAGTTGGAAATTTTGTGAAATTATTTTCCGAGTTCAAAACAAAGATCAATTTGTGAAAATATTTACCTGAAAAGACCATTTTTCATGTGTTTAATTCAAATTCAAAAATATTCTTACCGTCTTAATTCGGGTCAAATTATAATTTTAAAAAATTGATTAAAATAGAGAGAGTAATAAATAATTTAATATTAAATACAAACACCGACATAAAGTTAATAAATACATTTTTATATTTTTCATTGAAATTAATTAAAGACAAATAATGAAGCAAATCCTTGATTGTATACTGTAGTTAGGGGTGTTCATGAGTTGATTTGGGTCGGTTATTGGTCAAAACCAAAACCATATCAACTTAATCAGTTTTAAAATTATCAAAACCAAACCAAACCTAATATAATATACATTTATCGGTTTGGTTGTTATCGGTTTCGGTTCGGTTTGGTTTGGTTATTCGGTTATTAACCATATACATAAAATTAAAAGAAATAATTCATTCAAAACGTAAAAAAAGTGACAATAATCCATTCAAAATGAAAAATAGTTAGAATGACTGACATTATGAAACTTTCGATCATTGAATTTACTATGAATAAAGCTTCAAAGTTCACTACTTTTGTCCTAGAAGGAAGAGACATTGACATTTTCAGTACCACAAAGAATTGTCATAGACACTCATATACATGAAACCAATAAGATAAATGTTCTTACCTTGGGCATTTTTACTTTCATAAGTAAATTATAAATAAATTTTGATGAATACATATATAAGATTTT
>NW_006239400.1:141204-152227 GCF_000226075.1 Solanum tuberosum
ACAAAGAATTGTCATAGACACTCATATACATGAAACCAATAAGATAAATGTTCTTACCTTGGGCATTTTTACTTTCATAAGTAAATTATAAATAAATTTTGATGAATACATATATAAGATTTTAAAATTGTTTATAAAATAGTATATTATGTATGTATAATAATGAAATTTATGTATATTATTTATCGGTTTGGTTCGGTTATTTCTTCGATTTTTTTCGAACAAAATCATAACCAAACCAAATACTATCGGTTTTTTAAAAATCTAAAACCAAACCCTAAATAAAATCGGTTTGGTTCAATTTTTTGATTTGGATGGGTTTTTATCCAAACCGTAACACCCCTAACTGTAGTTATTATTTTAAACTGAATTTGGGCAAATCTCAATTTATTTATGCAATACAAATAACCGAACAAACTAAATAATCAAAAGGAAAAGAAAAAGAGAAAACAGTCAAATACTCCCTTAACCTATTACCCAATTCTGAATTACACAATATTTTACGAAGGTCCTATTACCCTCTTAAAGTATTTTAAACAAATATATTGACACCCTTATGTACTGATGTGACACAACAAGTGTGTTCACTTTTCTGAAGGCAAGTGTAAGGCAAATAAATAAGTCAAAATTAAATGATTTGACAACTATCCTTTCTTAATTGAATTTAATATAATTAATAAATAAATTTAATTAACGCAAAATGGTCCAGTAGACCCTTGTACTTGTATGTGTTTGTATTGTGAACCCTTCCACTTGCCCCTTTGTCATCTAAACCCCTGAACCCATCGAAACACAACATTTTAAACACATTTTTACTACTCTATTGTGTGTGTATCACAAAAGCCTGACACATAATTTAAAAAATAATTATAAAATGACACGTATGATTATAAAATGATACACATATATATAGTCACTCCACGCCATTTTTCCTTTTATTATATTAGATTAATGTAGCAACACTTTTCTTTCCAATTTTTTTTTGTTGCTATAACTGTCTCCATCCCCACAATTTCACTTCATCCCTTCTTCTAATCTTCCTTACCTTTTCCTTTTTCCTACTTCTTCTACTCTTTCCATTAAAGTAAAAAATGTTGGCATGACTTCTGATTGTTCACAATCTCGTCAGAGTTCGGAGTTGATTTTGAATTTTATCGGATTGGAGTTTTGGTGGTGACCGGTGGCCTAAGGAAGAGTGGGGGTCTGATTGGTTCTAGTTGTTCACAATCTCGCCGGAGTTCGGGGCTGGCGGCTTTAGGAAGGTCGAGACTTATTGGCGGAGTATTGGTTTGGTATTTTTGTTGTTGTTGTTGGTTCTCGCTTATAGTTCCTGGTTGAAGCTTGTTGGAGGCGGTGAGAATGAAGGCATTTTGGTCAGAGAAGGTGAAGAGGACGAGAGGAAGGCAGTAAGTTTGTGTTTGGTTGGATCTGAAACAGGGGTCAATCTTGAAAATTATTTGAGTTTTTTTTTATTGTTTTTGTTCGATTTTCAACTTATTTAGGTAGGTTTTTCAATTTATTTTCGTATTTATTTGTTGTTTAATCTGGATTTGATCTTCTATTTGTTTCTTTGTTGGTTTTGGGTTTTAGTCAATTACATTGATTTTCTTGAATTCTTTTGGAAATTTTGCTTTGTTTTATGCTTAATGTTAGTGTAAGATGTTTGAGAGGATTGTTTGCCTTCCATGGTGTGTTTCATAATAAAGAGAGCAGTATAATGACAATAAACAATAGATAAGAAATTTGGGGGGAAAAGATAAAAAATAAAAGGCCAAGAAAACCTTAAATTCTATGCAACAATGGTGTTAGATCCAACTAGGAAGATGATGGCTATATAAAACCCCTAATGTGACTTTTAGACCCATTTCCAAGGGTCTAATGCTCCTAATAGGTGTGTTTTACACGCACTCTGGTATTAGATGCCACATAGGATGCCAAGTCAGAAATAGTGTTTAAAATATTGTGTTTCAATAAGTTCAGGGGTTCAGATGACAAAGGGGCAAGTAGAATGATTCACAATACATACATATACAAGGACAAGGGTCCACCAGACCATTTTGCCTTTATACTCTCTCTCTCTAACCATTTCCCTCCTTTAAAAATTACACATCTGCAATTAAATTTTAACATGGATGCCATGGCAAGCACCTATACAATATATTTTTTTTCATTTTTTTCTCTTTTAATCCACAATGAACTTTTTCATGACCAACCCCTTCAAATCTTTCATAAAAATAAACAACATAATCAAAAGAAAGTTAATGATACCATAATAAAAAAATCAATATTCATGTCAAATTTATTGAAATCAACAATGACAACTAGATTTTGAACAAATAAATGATCGAAAAGATAGAAGAAAGACGAAGGATGACGGGTGTGATGGATATGGAGGTGGATTGGAGGAGATTAGACATTTGGGAACAATGGAGAAAAAATGGGATGGTTTAGGAAGATGAATGGAATGGTGGAGAAAAAATGAACAACATCAAAATTGATGTATTTTGGTAATGAATTTTTTTTTAAATTTTTATTCTGAAAAAATAGGTGTCTGTATTACACTCAACAACAAAGATTTGGAGGTGAAATTTTAAGGATGTCAATATCTGTGTTTAAAATACTCTGGGAGGTAATAGAATCCCCGTGAAATATAAGTGTGTAGTTGAGAATCGGATAATAGGTTGAGGGGGTATTTGGCTATTTTCTCAAAAGAAAAACATAAATTAAAATTTCAATTTTTTTTTTAGAAAATAGGTGAGTGGTCTAACACTTTTGAGTTAGTAGTAATTTTCTTAGAAAAAATCCATGTCACTTGTTATTTGATTTAACCACATTGCAAATTACTTTCCTTTATTATACACTATAAGTGTCAACCTAGGCTTAAACTGATTAATTCCGAATTAGACAATAAAATAAAGATAATTATTGAAGTAACAAACGTCGTAAAAAAATTGGTCATGAAAGACGTGATTTATTATATACTTAACAAATGTCCACATTGCACACCAAAGTAATTCATGGAACAGGAAAATTAACATAAATTGTTTCTACTACAACTATTTATTTTAGGGGAAGGCACAAGTATCAGTCTAAATTCTAAAGACACATCTTAACTAAACTAAGGTCATATTACCCTCCTGAACTCATTTTATATATAATATTATACATCTTTTGGCTTATGTGGCACACTCTGTGACTCCACGCAGTTGAGGCGCGTTGAATATATTTGAATGCCACGTAAGTCATAAAGGTATACAAAATTACAAAAAAATGAGTTAAGGGATAATAGAACCTTAGTTTAATTAAGGTGTGTCTTTGAGATTTGGGTCATAGTCTAGGAAGGTACTTCTACCTTTTCCCTTTATTTTATAAATAAAAATTGAATGCCGAAAAACTGAATAGATGCCTAAAAAAATATATTATCATGTAATGTACATGTTTACGGCACATTACAAAAAATTATAACACTTGAGGTCTTTTAGTCGCAGATCTAACTCCTCTTGAAACTAATACTGACTCAACCGATGTTATGCACATGATAAGTAATAATAATTTGCTCTATGATAATTGTTTGTTACTTAATGATGAAGCTGAAAATCACCAAGCTGTCCCATGTGTTTCAGAGCAGAATAGCCAAAGAAAACAGTTTTTGATGAACCCACCATTTGTGTTTGTTCAAAAAGAAGTGGGATCAGGCACAAGTATCCCTAGACTATGACCGAAATCTTAGAGACACACCTTAACTAAACTAAGGTCCTATTACCTCTTGAACATATTTTTTTGTAATTTTGTACATCTTTTGTCTTACATGGCACACTCCGTGACTCCACGCAATTGAGGCGTGTGGAAAATATTGGATGCCACGTAAGCCAAAAAGGTGCACAAAATTACAAAAAAAAAATGAGTTTAGAGGGTAATAGGACCTTAGTTTAGTTAGGTGTGTCTCTAAGATTTAAGTCATAGTCTAGGGGTAATTCTACCTTTTCCTGAAAGAAGTGGAAGCAAACACTCTATAGAGCAAATTATGCTAGGATAACAAACAACCATACAGGGTCGGGATGTGATGTGACCAATACTATGCTTATCATAATGCTATGAGTAATAGATATAAATCCCTAGATATGACATATATTAGAAAGACCTCTTCTATATATCTTTTTGTTTACTAAATCAAGACATTTCTCCTTCGCATTCCTCATCATTAATAAATAAAAAAAAATGAAAATCGTTTTGACTCATATTGAGATCCAAGAAAGGGATGTATTTACCTTGGTATAGTTCACAATGCTTTTTCCTCCATTACCTTCACCACCTACAGGCTCAATGGCACTGTTCCTTCCTGCAATTCATCCCATCTTAAATTTTTAGTCACAATTCTGATTATAAACATCATCTTTTCCTAGCACAACAACAGAAGTTGCAAATTGTCCCGAGTACAAAATCTGTAAACACAACATCTTTTTACAACTCACATCTCCTTATAATTTCAGGTGGCTATGTTGCACTGTATTATATATATCCACTTATATAGCAAGTCGAAATAAGCAAGAGCCAGTATAGGCAAGCATATGAAATGTTTCTATGAGATCCAATATCGTTTTGTTCATCACTATTTAACATTAGAGTTTTTAAATCGAGAATGTAAATGTAGTATTGAAAAGAGAAGGGAGAAATGGAAACCATATCGATTCATATTAACCTTCAAAAGAAACATTTTTGAAGAAGGCAATATGATAATTAGAAATAGAACATTGTGGACATTGAGAGAGGTTAAATTAGCAACAAAGCTACTTATTTTGGAAGCAACAATAGAGCACTTATTTTAGATGTCTTAAAGAAAAATATGTAAGCAATTTTAAAGTGTCTGAGTTAAATTAAAAATTGTTTAAACACTTATTTTTAAGTTAAAATAACAAAAATAAGTCGAAAGTCATGAATTAAAAATTCTAACTTATGATTTTTGTCTTATAAGTCATAAACTAAAAGTCAATCCAAACCTAGTGTGTTTCACCAAACTTTTAAAAAGCCAAGAGAGTTATTTTTTTCCTACGAGATGTGATTATTTTCAATAAAAAATTAAAATGTGGTTTATTTCGCAGCCAAAAAATTAGGTTTATTTCGCTTAAGTCTACCTCAAGTCACTTGGAACACTATGTACCCGTACATAACTTATTATACAATTAGATACACTAAAAAACTTAAATATATTGAGCCTAAACAGTTATGCCCTAAATTTTATGATCTTGCTTAGTAGAGTACAAGCATAATTGAATATTGAGTAGCTTTGAAATGATATCCAATGCATTTGTGAATTAGTTATACCCTTTACTCAGATCCAAAAATGAATACAATGGGAAATCCCCATTATATATGTCAGGGTACTGGCTCTGTATTAATTGCTTGTTAAACTGTAAATTATAATTTGCTCTGCCCTAGTTTTATAACATTTGCTAGTAGATACAACATTAATTGAAATGATATTTGCACAGATCCAACAATTTATACATGGAAAATCCCCAATATGTCTTAGGGTTGTGGGTCTATATTCATTGCTTGTTAAACTGCAAATTTATCTTGCTCGGCCCTAGTTTTACAAGCTTAATTTGATTTTATGTGGCTTTGAAATGATAACCAATGCATTTGTAAATTTGTTATACCTGTAGCATTGAAATGATATTTGCAGATGGAGAATCCCCGATGTCTTAGGGTTTTGGGTCTATATTCATTGCTTGTTAAACTGCAAATTTATCTTGCTCAGCCCTAGTTTTACAACCTTGATTGGATTTTATGTGGCTTTTAAAATGATAACCAGTGCATTTGTAAATTTGTTATAACCAGTGCATTTGTAAATTTGTTATACCCTTTGCACTAACCCAACAATGATGGAAAATGTCCAATATAAGTGCTAGTGTTCTGGGTCTATATTCATTCCTTGTTAATATGCAATTTCTTGATCTGCCCTAATTTTATGATCTTGCGCTAGTAGAAAAATAGTTTATTTGAATTTTCTGGAACTTTGAAATGATAACCAATGAATTTGTAAAATTGTTACCCTTTGATCGGATCCGACAATGAATACAATCGAAAATCCCCAATATGTGTGCTAGGGTTCTGGGTCTGTATTCATTGCATGTTAAACAACAAAGATCATCCTTACAAATCTTTTCTTCTGTTGTGTTTTGGCAATACAACTAGAATACTTTTACTACTTGGCTACCAAACTTTCTCCATATAAACATAAAACTTGTTAAATATATTTATTTACAACTAGAATACTTTGAGGCTACCAAACACAAAACTTGTTAAATATAATTATTTATAGACAAACACTCAGGTAGTTTGGTGCCTTTATAGTGAAGTGCCTGAGAAGATCTCCCTGTGAAAAATAAGGACATGTTAAAGTTGTTTGACATAATGTGAAGACAAGTGTTTGCTATTGTTGTTAGCAAGTATCTTGACAGAGCTTTTTCTGTTTTAAAAAGTTGAAATGCCTCAGTGATTTCCTTAAGAAAAATTGTATAAGTTCAAGTAGGTAGATGCCTTTATAGTTAGAGATCACCTAAGTAGATATACGCCAGTAGTGTGCCCAATCGGACCCCCATTAAATAGAGGCATGGCGTGATGCATCAGCAGTGCGCCCAATCAGACCCCTAATAAATGGAGGTCAGGCGCGACGCGTCAGCAGTGCGCCCAATCAGACCCTAATCCGTTTTTGTTCCTTACTTGTTCATTTGAGTCGAGCTTTCATTCCCTTCTTAATCCTAACTATCTAAACCTTCATAATTCACTGAGAGATCCTACATATATCCTAATCATGTCTCTTAATTTCACTTTTCAAATTAAAGTAAAGATTAAGAGCAAAATTCGAGAAACCTTTTTGAGTCACTTTGAGGAGTCTTTTTCAATCTTTTTAAACTTGGATTAAGACTTGAGTACTTGAGTATGAGGATGAGGAAAGTTGAGTTCATTTTTAAAAATGAGTATGAGGGGACTAAGTATTCCCAAGCATGTAAAACTTTTACATTTAAAAAGAGAAGAAGAAACCTTATTTTCTAATTGAGTTCATGAGGAGTTTTGAGCATTATCTCTTTTAAGAGAGCTTTTGAGTAATTATCTCAAATTGAGGAGGAGATATGTTTTCTTTAAAACATATGAGCACGCATGAGTTATATATATTATTGGGAGGAGTATTGAGCACGCTCAAAATCCTCATAAACCATGTATGCCAATATGGGTAAAGGGTCATACTTTTTAGATGATTCCTTATTGCTTTTAAGCATAGCTTAATGAATCCACTTAGTTGAGGATGTCTTATACTCCGGCAAGGTATAGGACAATTCTGGCAGCGTGGGCGAGACGATGTATCATCAGATAGCTCATAGTGATGATTTTTGGTTAGAGAATCTCTCATATAAGAGTAAAGAGATATTATTGTATTTTTAAATACATTGAGTTGTTATTTACTGTTTCAAAAGCTTTCTTTATACTGCATCTTTATTGTTGCTTGAACTGATGAGTTGAGTTGAGTTGAGTCGAGTTGAGTCGAGATGAGTGAGTACGTTCTTCCTTTTAATCAGTTCAAGCTTATGTCTATGCCTTAGAGTTCCCCTTACATACTCGTACATTCAATGTACTGACGTCTTTTGGCCTACATCTTTTCATGATGCAGATACAGGTATTCAGGGTAATCAACAGACGTTCCGTTGATACCACTTGCAGTGCTAGAGTTTGATTGGTGAGCCTCCTTGCTTTCCAGAGGGCTCCAAACTTTACTTTTATTTTCAGTTTTGTTAAGATGATCGGGGGTTTTGTCCCGACATCCATCATAGTACTTAGAAGCTTCATAGATAGTAGTAGTTAAGGAGTCTTGTTCCCTTTCCTTGTTATTGTTTCAAGACTTGAGTTGATTTATTATGGCTATTAGAGTGTTTTTCTGACAGTTATGAGTTTATATACCATTGAGACTATTGAGTTTTCTTGTTTTGTTGAAGTCTTATGAGTTAAGCTATGCAATTGTATTCTTATGCTGCCAAGTAAGTCTTTCGCTGAGTATTGAGTCAGGTCAAGGGTTCGCTTGGAAACCAGCAATGGTTTTCGAGTGCCAGTTACGTTCAGGGTGTAGGCTCGAGGCGTGACATATATTGAGTTGATACCCTTCCTCGCAAATGATGATCAACTGGAACACTTACATTTCAGTGGTTTCTTGGCCAGATGTAAATTGCCTAACTTTTTTTAAGTCATTTTTTTATTTTTTAAAAGTTATTTTTTATATTTGCCAAATACTTAAGCCAATTCAAACACTCTCTTAATTCTAGATTTTTATTTTTACTTGTCACTTTTAACATATCAAGAAAAGACAATTATTTTTTTCATATTTTACCCTCAACATTAATTACTTACTTTTTAATTCAAAAATGATTTTCTAGATTTCTTATTGTTGAATCGCCACTCCTCAACTCTTCTCTTCTTTCTTTGGGCCATTTTCCATTTATATATCTTTCATTTTTTGTATTAAAAAAATAATAAAATATTAAAATAGATACAAAATCTTTGGTTTTAGGGTTTTTAATTCAAATACAAAGGGTATAGTAATAATATTTTTAAATAAAATCAAACGATTCTTCCGCCTTTGTTTATCACTTGATTAGCGGTCTTTCTATCTTGATCCACACATCGGAAAGTTTCAATTTTTATGTTTAATTATTTTATTAAAGATAAAGTGAACATTTTAAAATTTAAAAAAATATTTCACCTAATACTTCTTTATAGATGTTATTTCTAGTGTTTGTTTTGTTTATCCATTTAAATTGATATTTCATAACCATAACTTTTGTTGTCACCATTTATATTACTCTTCCTCGGTTTTACTTTATATGATGTGGTTTGACTTAATACAAATACACAAACTGTTGTGAATTCATTTATTGGGGTATAAAATTCACAAATTACTCCCTATGTTTTATATTAATTGTACACTTATCCTTGTAGTTTCACCTTAAATCCGGAGGGACAATAACTATGCAATATTTTAACAAAAGCCTAGCCGCATTATTGAATTTACAAACCAATAATTTGATTTATTTTTATATAATAAAAATTTATATTTGTTATTATTATGTATTTTACTTCTTTCGTCTAGCTTAATTTATGTAATGTTATTAAATATATACTAATATATTTGGGCGTGCTATGCATGGATTAAAAGAGCGGAGAAAGATAACAAAAATAAGTAGGGGTGTGCATCAATCATTTCGGTTCTGTTTTTGTATTAACGGTTCGATTTTTGGTTTTTAAATATGCTAACCCAATAACAAACCAATAAGATATTTTTTATCGGTTTTTGGTTGTTATCGGTACGGTTTTCGATTTACCCAATAAGAAAATGACCATAAAATATTATATGACTTCTCACTTCTCTAAATGCTTTGATATAGTGATACAAGAAAGATAATGAGAAATTACATCGATAAGAGAAAATATAGTACGAAGGCTATAAGTACATGTCACCTCCAAATCATAGTATGAAATTTCTGATGTTAATCAAATTATAGACCTTTACAAACTTGCAAAAGTTACAACCTACCATTACAAACTAAAACTAAAATCAAATAGTCCAACAAGACTATAACTAAAACTACAATCAAATAGCTACAATTGCAAACCCTTACTTTAGTCTTTAGGTTTTGAGTAAAAAGTAAAGACTAAAGCGGCCTAGTGTGAAGTGGGTAGAGTACTGATAATTTGATATAGTTATAGTGTCTAGTTATATATTAAATAATTAATATTTAATATTTAAGAAGGGTAAAGTTGTCACTCCCCGAGCCTACATCCTGGGGGAGACTGGCACTCGAGAACCATTGTTGGCCCCAAGCGAACCCTCGGCCTGACTTAACTCTTAGCGGAAGACTTAAATAACAATAAAACAGTCTCAAAAGATAAACTCATTCAATAAACTTAGAATGTCTTGAAAGAAACATTCAACTAGCCCCATATGGCAACTCAAGTCTCAAACATCAAAACTGAAATGGAAAGACTCAAGAACTAACATCAACTAACTGTCTATGAAGCCTCTAACAACTGAGATGGACGTCGAGAAAAGATCCACGACATCCTAATGAACTAAATGGATAAAACAATAAAAAGGGATCCTCTGAAATCAAGGAGGCTCACCAACAACTCTGAATCTCAACAGGATATATCAACGATAGTGCTGGATGTTGATCCTGGTACTTGTATCTGCATCATAAAAGATGCAGGCCAAATGACATCAGTACATTGAATGTACGAGCATGCGAGGGGAATACTAAAATAAGACATAAGCTTGAAAGGAGCTGAAGGAACATACCTGGTCTCAACTCAACTCATTTCATTATAAAATAATAATATAAATGCAATATAAAGAAAAGCTTTTAAAATATGGATAACAACTCTGTGTATTGAATAATACAACAATAACTCAGTTTTTATATGAAAATACAATAACATTGTGTATGTAAGTATACAAAATATGTATGTGGGAGTTTCTCTAACCGACAATCGTCATTATGAGCTATGTGATGATACAACGTTTTGCCTCACGCTGCCAGGGAGGTCCTATACCTTGCCTGGGGTATAGAACCTAACTACTAAATGGATCCACTAGTCTATGCTAAAAAGCACTAAGGAATCATCTAAAAAGTATGACCCTTTTCTACCCATGTTAGCTACACGGTTTATGGAGACCATGAATTATCTGAACTCAACTTGTCCCCAAATCGGTGCTCAATACTACTTCCAAAAATGTAACTAGCTCAAATGTTTAAAAACATAACTTTTTCTGTGATTTGAGATAGTTGCTCAAAAACTAGCCCAAAGGCTCTCTTGGAAATCAGTGTTTCCTCTGTTGAATAAATGTGAAAACGTTTACTCTTTAATGAAAACTAGCTCAAATGCTCTTTTTGAAATCGGTGTT
The DNA here is from genome assembly GCF_000226075.1 of Solanum tuberosum. Classification (NCBI taxonomy): domain Eukaryota; kingdom Viridiplantae; phylum Streptophyta; class Magnoliopsida; order Solanales; family Solanaceae; genus Solanum; species Solanum tuberosum. The sequence goes on from NW_006239400.1 coordinate 152,156, forward strand.
TCCTTTCTTGATTAAATGTGAAAACATTTACTCTTTTGGAATACATAGTTCCCATATAATCTTTTGAAGAAA
>NW_006239400.1:152345-156438 GCF_000226075.1 Solanum tuberosum
TAAGTCTTAAAACAAAGTTAAAAGCATTTGCAAAAGACTTCTTGAAAAAACTCTAAGAACTTTCAAGACTTGGCTCTTAACTTTTCTTGAATTATAATTTATGGATTCAAGGTTATGATTCATGTTTCTGGTTGATTTCTAGATGTTTAGAAGTCATTTAGAGTAGTTAAAATCAATAGGAAGTGTTAGTACACTTTAGAAGGACTCAAATGGGCTAAACGACGAAAAATGGGTGGGGGCGGACGACCCGGGCTCACTGCTGGCGCTCCGCACCAGCCCCCAAAGTTCAGAGACCCATTTCAGGTGCAGTGCTGGCACGACAACCCAACCACTCTGGAGCATCTGGGGCACGCCGCGCCAGCCCTTCCCCAGGTGTTCCCGACGAATTTTCCAACTCGTTTTCTGATCTTAATTCGATTAAATTTGATCTTGTTTCTCAACTTCTCTTTAGGTTCAGATGGACAAAACATGTACACAAGAATCTAACTCAAAACAACTCTACTAATCATAATGATTATCACAAGAAACTCACTAATCTCATCCCAATTAAAGAATGAAAGCAATTCAAGAACACACATCAAGAACATTCAAATTTTCAACTTTTTAGGATGAATTCACGCTGAAATAAACATGTTTGGTGTGTGGGTGAACGAACCCAACGCTATGTGAACTCACATACCTCGTAGGTATTAACCCTTGATGAAATGCACAACCAAATCGCAAGAATTTGACGAATCTTGACCTTTTCTTCTTCTTTCTCCTCTTGAGTTCTTTCTCTAAAAACTCTAGCGTGAAATCTTTGAGTGCGTAAAATGAACCAATTAAGTTTAGACCCTACTTAATTACCAAAAACAAAATAAATTAATTGGGTATGGAAAAGTTCAAAATACCCCTTTAAAATCCGGTTAACTTTCCTTATCTAGACATCCCAACTTTGAACGGGCACCCTTATACGAGCTCAAAAATTAGCAAACTCGGTGGCGTTGGAAAAATAATTTCAAGACCTTTCATTTGACATCTTATTTGCCACCTAAATAATCTTGTACTCAAAGTTATGGTCATTTGAAGTTGACCCAAAACTCATACTTAACATAACTTTGCCAAATTTCAGATTTTTCATTCTTTCCAAAAATGGTTCTTTCTAATTCTATCTCTTTCAAATAGCGAGGTGTTACAATATCTCCCCGTTGGGAATATATGTGCTCGAATGAGATTACTCTAAGTGGACTAAGGGTGTAACATCTAAAATTCAGCTCAAACACCCAACAAGCAAATCTCAATTAAAAAGTACTAAAAAGAAAATTAGTACCTTGATCTGGAGTGTCTCTGGGCTCAAAGAGATGTGGATATCACTTCTTCATGTCCTTCTCAGCCTCCCATGTAGGTTCCTCAACAAACTGGTTTCTCCATAAGACCTTGACTGATGCTACTGTTTGCAACAAATTTTAAACAAATGGAAAATAAATAAACCACACAAATAAAATCTGAAGAAACATAACTTTATTGATAAATATGCGGGTACAATTCTGTTCCTCCCTTGATTCTACTCTCCCTTGATTTATCCATGATTCGAAGGCCATTAGTAGCGTATTTCTCGAAATAGGATGATTTAGGTTTGATCTCTATATGAATATTCCATTAATTTGTGGAATATTCGAGATCTTGATCTTTAAAAATACCCAAGAGTATATGAGATATTTTGAGATGCCTTTTAAGGAAATTTAGTACCCTTTATATAGACATAAACTAGGGTTTAGGGTTGAGTAGCCTCCAAGAATTCTAATTGAAACTGAACACATCTTCTAGAGTCTCAATTCGAATTGAACACATCTTGTAGAGTTCACAAAATTTCAATGTCTACAAATGCCCCCTGCTTCAAGGCTTGTCGAAGTGTAGACTCGATGAAACTACAAAAGACGAAGCTTGAAGTACTCATTCTTCCACCTTTGCAGCTTCAGATTTTCAGATTTGATTAATGAGAGAAGAGATGATCGAAGGGCAAATTTGGTCCCACTGGGCGTGCCAATTTGTTTGCAACAAATTTTAAACATATGAAAATAAATAAACCACACAAATAAAATCTGAAGAAACATAACTTTATTGATAAATATGCGGGTACAATTCTGTTCCTCCCTTGATTCTACTCTCCCTTGATTTATCCATGATTCGAGGGCCATTAGTAGCGTATTTCTCGAAATAGGATGATTTAGGTTTGATCTCTATATGAATATTCCATTAATTTGTGGAATATTCGAGATCTTGATCTTTAAAAATACCCAAGAATATATGGCATATTTTGAGATGCCTTTTAGGGAAATTTAGTACCCTTTATATAGACATAAACTAGGGTTTAGGGTTGAGTAGCCTCCAAGAATTCTAATTGAAACTGAACACATCTTCTAGAGTCTCAATTCAAATTGAACATGTCTTGTAGAGTCCACAAAATTTCAATGTCTACAGCTACATCCTTGGTTCTCAATTTGTGAACCTGGCGGTCTATAATCTGAACATGAATCTCCTCATAAGACAAGCTATCCTTAATACCAATATCCTCAATTGGTATAATCAGTGAAGGACCATCCATACACTTTTTCAACATAGAAATGTGAAACACTGGATGAACTGCTGCTAACTCTTGTGGTAGCTCAAACTCATAAGCTACATTACCAATCCTATTGGATATTCGGTAAGGACCAATATACCGGGGACTAAGCTTCCCCTTTTTACCAAATCTCATAACACCCTTCATGGGTGAAACCTTCAAGTATACCCAATCATCTACTTCAAACTTTAATTCTCTTCTCCTAACATTAGTCTAGGATTTTGACGACTTTGCACTGTTTTCAACTTTCTTGAATAACTTTCACTTTCTCCATAGCTTGATGAACTAAGTCTGGTCCTATCAACCCAGCTTCACCAACTTCAAACCATCCAATAGGAGATCTGCATCGCCTCTCATAAATGGCCTCATCATACGGAGCCATTTGAATGCTAGAGTGGTAACTATTGTTATAAGCAAACTCAATCAGAGGTATATGATCATCCCAATTACCTTTGAAATCAATCACACATGCCCTCAACATATCTTCTAAAGTATGAATAGTGCACTCTGCTTGACCATCTGTCTGAGGATGAAAAGCAGTACTCAAGTTGACCTTTGAACCCAAACCTTTCTGGAATAATTTCTGAAATTGTTTACCTCTATCTGAAATAATCGAAGCTGGAACTCCATGAAGTCTTACTACCTTTTGAATATATAACTTTGCATAATCCTCTGCTGAATGGGTAGTATTTACCGGTAAAAAGTGGGCTGATTTAGTCATTCGATCAACAATCATCCAAATGGAATCATGTTGCCTGTGATACTGTGGCAAGCCAGTAATGAAATCCATATTGATCATCTCCCACTTCAATTATGGAAGTTCTATATTCTGAGCCATACCACCGGGCCTTTGATGCTCTACTTTAACTTGTTGGAAATTGGACATTTAGCAACGAACTTTGCGATACCTTTCTTCATACTGTTCCACCAGTATAGTTCTCTCAAGTCACGATACATCTTTATGGAACCCGGATGGATAGAATATCTGGAGCTATGAGCTTCCTCCATGATCCTCTCTTGGAGTTCATCCACCCTTGGTACACACAATCTACCTTGATACCTCAATACACCATCTCCCCCTTGTTCAAAGCCATTACTTTTTCTTATGAACATTTGCCTTCAATTCAAGCAAAATAGGATCTTGGTCTTGTTTGTCTTTCACTTCAGACACTAATGATGATTCAGCCCCATTCATCACCACTACTCCTCATTCACTGAAATCCATTAGTCGAACTCTTAATCGTGTAAGTTTGTGCACATATTTTGCTAACTCTCTCTTTTCTTCTTCAACATGGGCGGTACTACCCATAGACAACCTACTCAAGGCATCATCAACAACATTAGCCTTACCTGGGTGATAGAGAATGCTAATATCATAATCTTTGAGTAACTCTAACCACCTTCTCTGTCTGAGATTAAGCTATTTCTGACTAAACACATACTGAAGACTTATATGGTCGGTGAACACATCTACATGAACACCATAAAGAT
>NW_006239400.1:156595-159981 GCF_000226075.1 Solanum tuberosum
TGAACTTTCAGCTGTCTGGAGGCATAAGCTACAACATTACCATTCTGCATTGACACACAACCCAATCCAACTCTGGATGCATCACAATATACCACAAAGCCTTGCGAACCTTCTTGTAAGGTCAATACTGGGGCAGTAGTCAACCATTTTTTCAATTCCTGAAAGTTTTTCTCACAAGCTTCAGACCATTAAAACTTCACTGTTTCTGAGTCAACTTAGTCAATGGGGATGAAATAGATGAGAACCCCTTGACGAACCTTATATAATATCCAACCAACCCCAATAAACTCCTAATATCAATTGGAGATGTGGGTCTAGGCTAATTCTGCACTGCCTCTATTTTCTATGTATCAACTCTAATTACATCACCGGAAATAATGTGGCCTAAGAATACCATAGACTCAAGCAAAAACTCACAATTAGAGAACTTAACATACAACTTTTTATCCTTTAGAGTTTGGAGAACTACTCTGAGATGACTAACATGATCTTCCTCACTCCTCGTATAGATTAGTATGTCATCAATGAATACGATAACAAACATATCTAAATAAGGCTTGAATGCTCTATTCATAAGGTCCATGAATGTTGCATGAGCATTGGTCAAACCAAAGGACATAACAAGGAACTCATAATGATCATAGAGGTCCTGAAAGCTGTCTTTGGAATATCACATTCCCTTACTTTCAACTGATGGTAGCCAGATCTCAGGTCTATCTTAGAAAAACAAGTGGCGCCCTGAAGTTGATCGAAGAGATCATTAATTGTTGGAAGAGGATACTTATTCTTGATAGTAACCTTGTTCAACTGACGATAATCTATGCACATTTTAAGAGAACCATCCTTCTTCATCACAAACAAGACGGGAGCACCCCAAGGTGAGACACTTGGTAGAATAAAACCATTCTCAAGGAAATCTTTCAACTGCTCTTTTAACTCTTTTAACTCTGCTGGTGCCATCCTATATGGAGGAATAGATATAGGATGAGTATCGGGAAATATATCTATACCGAAGTCTATTTCTCTCTCAGGAGGGACTCTAGGAAGATCATCTGGAAAGACTTCTGGAAACTCTTTTACTATTGGAACAGACTGAATATGAGGTATCTCAACACTAGAGTCATTAATTCAGACTAAGTGATAAACACACCCCTTGGAAACTAACTTTCTCGCCTTAAGGTACGAAATAAAAGGCCCTTAGGCACTGTTGAACTACTCTTCCACTCTATAACTGGCTCATTAGGAAACTAGAACTTAATAACTCGAACTCTACAATCAACTGAGACATAACAAGCATAAAGCCAGTCCATACCTTGAATGACATTAAAATATACCATATCTAACTCAACTAAGTCAACCATGGTGCTCTTGTGATTGACGGAAATGGTACAATCACGATAAACTGTCTCTGCTAGAATAGATTCACCAACAGGTGTAAAGACACTGAAGGGCTCAAGAAGTTTCTCAGGAAGAACATCAAAATTCATCGCAACATAAGGAGTCACAAAAGATAGACTCGCTCCTGGATCTAGCAAAGCATAAACATCAAAGTTAAAGACTTGGATCATACCAATGAAAACATCTAGCGAATCCTCTTGCTCTTGGCGACTAGTGATAGCATAAAGACAGTTTGCTCCTCCGCCTGCCCCTAAAGTTTCTCCTCTAGATGCAGTTCTGTCTGGTGGAGAAACTGAAGAAGATTGGACCTTATTGCCCCCATTACCATTTCCTTGTCTTTTCTTAGGACACTCTTTCGTAAAATGACCGTTCTGACCACACTTGAAGCAACCAGTAGAGGCATCACGACACTCCCCTTAGTAGATCCTACCACACTTAGCACATGCATGAGTCTTATTACCCCCCTTGTGCCATACTACCTTGAGAATGCGCAGGTCTAGCTCTAAAATTATGTGAATTCTGATTTTGAAACTCACCTCTGTTCCTTGGTGCAAGTGCACTAGCAGATGATGGAGCATGTCCCTTTTTTTCTGTTAGAAAGATGATTGGTTGGGATTACTCTTCTGCTGTTCGAACTCATTCCCTATCTTAGCTCTCTTGTTTCAGAACTCTTCCCTATCTTTTAGCTCCTCTTCCTCAACCCGTTGCACATGGATCATCAACCTTGCTATGTCCATGTCTCCTATCAGCATAGCTTCCTTGCCTTCATGAGACAACCCAGCAACAAACAAATTCATCATGCTTCTCATGTCAGCAACAATTTCCGGAGCATAGCGGGACAGTTGGGTGAACTTCAAACTATACTCATGAACACTCAAACATTCCTGCTTAAGAATAAGAAATTCTCGTACCTTTGATTATCTCAGTTCACGGGGAATGAAACACCCCAATAAGACATCTTCAAACAAAGTTGAACTCACAAGTGGTACACCTTTAGCTCTATTCTCTTTCCATTGATCAAACCAGATTCTAGTGACACCTTTCATTTGGTATGCAACTAATTTTACCCTCTCAACATCAATAATGTGCATAATCTCAAAAACCTTCTGAAGCTCTTCAACAAAGTTTTCTGGATCCTTAGTGACACTTGAACCAGTGAAGCTTGGAGGATTCATCCTTAAGAACTCATGAATCCTAGAAGTATTAGCCACTTCCTATCGATTCTCTCTCTGTCCAACTTGATTGGTCACAACTTGACTCAACATCCAGATAGCTTCCCAAAACTCACCATTGGTGACCTCTCCTTGGGTTTGCACTTAAGGTGCATTAGGTACCCCTTGTTCCTGTGGTTCAACATTCCTTCTAGCTGGACAACCTCTGACAGCTCTTCGTGGAGGAATAATCTGAAAGTCACGCGCAAGCACGAATTAGAAGAAACTTTTTAGAGATAACCTTTATCGCACGAAATGAGTATGAAAGAGGTGAGATAGTTCCTAAATGTCACAACCTCCTAATTATAGATGTGGCGCACTTCACACCGATACCTAGGACTCTATTGACACAACTTTCATAGACTCTCTAGGACTCTTGAACTCTACGCTCTGATACCAAGTTTGTCATGCCTCGAGCCTACACCCTGGGAGGAACTGGCACTCGAGAACCATTGCTGGCCCCAAACGAACCTTTGTCCTGGCTTAACTCTTAGCGGAAGACTTAAATAACAATAAAACTGTCTCAAAAGATAAATTCATGCAATAAACTTAGAATGTCTTAAAAGAAACATTCAACTAGCTCAGATGGCAACTCAAGTCTCAAACATCAAAACTGAAATGGAAAGACTCAAGAACTAACATCAACTAACTGTCTATGAAGCCTCTAAAAATTGAGATGGACATCGGGAAAAGATCCACGACTTCCTAATGAACTAAATGGATAAAACAATAAAAAGGGATCCTCTGAAATCAAGGAGGCTCACCAACAACTCTGAA
>NW_006239400.1:160116-173857 GCF_000226075.1 Solanum tuberosum
TGGATGTTGATCCTGGTTACCTGTATCTGCATCATAAAAGATGTAGGCCAAATGACATCAATACATTGAATGTATGATCATGCGAGGGGAATACTAAAACAAGACATAAGCTTGAATGGAACTGAAGGAACATACCTTGTCTCAACTCAACTCATTTCAATATAAAGCAATAATATAAATGCAATATAAAGAAAAACTTTTAAAACATGGATAACAACTCTGTGTATTGAAAAATACAACAATAACTAAGTTTGTATATGAAAATACAAATAACTTTGTGTATGTAAGAATACAAAATATTTTTGTGGGAGTTTCTCTAACCGACAACCATCACTATGAGCTATGTGATGATACACTGTTTTGCCTCACGCTGCCAGGGCCGTCCTATACCTTGCCGGGGGTATAGAACCTAACTACTAAGTGGATCCACTAGTCTATGCTAAAAAGCACTAAGAAATCATCTAAAAAGTATGACCCTTTTCTACCCATGTTGGCTACACGGTTTATGGAGACCATGAATTATCTTAACTCAACTTGTCCCCAAATCGGTGCTCACTACTACTCTCAAAAATATAATTAGCTCTTATTTTAAAAATATAATTCTCTCTGTGATTTGAGATAATTGCTCAAATACTAGCCCAAAGGCTCTCTTGAAAATCAGTGTTTCCTCTCTTGCTTAAATGTGAAAATATTTACTCTTTACTCAAAAACTAGCTCAGAGGATCATTTGGAAATCGGTGTTTCCTCTCTTGTTTAAATGTGAAAACATTTACTCTTTTGGAATACATAGTCCCAATATACTCTTTTGAAGAAAATGAACTTCATTGTTACTCTTTACTCAAACTCAAAACTCAAAGTCTTAAAACAAGTTTAAAACATTTGCAAAAGACTTCTTCAAAAGACTCTAAGAACTTTCTAAACTTGGCTCTTAACTTTCCTTGAATTTAAATTTATGGATTCAAGGTTATGATTCATGTTTCCGGATGATTTCTAGATGTTTAGAAGTCATTTAGAGTAGTTAAAATCGATAGGAAGTTAGTACACTTTAGAAGGACTCAAACGGGCTAAACGACGAAAAACGGGTGGGGGCGGACGACCCGGGTGCACTGCTGGCGCGCTGCGTTTGCCCCAAAAGTTCTGAGATCCATTTCTGGCGCGCTGCCCCAGTCACTCTAGCGCATCTGGGGCTCGCACGACAGCCCTTCCCCAGGTGTTCCCAACGAATTTTCCAACTCGTTTTCTGATCTTAATTCTATTAAAGTCGGTCCTTTTTCTCAATTTCTCTTTAGGTTCAGATACCCAAAACATGTACACAAGAATCTAACTCAAAACAACTCTAGTAATCGTAACTATTATCTCAAGAAACTCAATAATCTCATCCCAAAGCAAGAACAAAAGCAATTCAAGAACGCACATCAAGAACATTCAAACTTTCAACTTTTAGGACGAATTCACGCTGAAATACAAATGTTTGGCGCGTGGATGAATGAACCCAACGCTATGTGAACTCACATACCTCGTAGGGATTAATCCTTGGCGAAATCCACAACCAAATCGCAAGAACTTGACGAATCTTGACCTTTTCTTCTCCTTTCTCCTCTTGAGTTCTTTCTCTAAAAATCCTAGCGTGAAATCTTTGAGTGCGTAAACTGAACCAATTCAGTTTAGACCCCTACTTAATTACCAAAAACGAAATAAATTAATTGGTTTGGAAAAATCCAAAATACCCCTTTAAAATCTGGTTAACTTTCCTTATCTAGACAGCCCAACTTCGAATGAGCATATCTCCCTCATACGACCTCAAAAATTAGCAAACTCGGTGGCGTTGGAAAGATAATTCCAAGACCTTTCATTTGACATCTTATGTGCCACCTTACTCATCTTGTACTGAAAATTATGGTCGTTTGAAGTTGACACAAAACTCATACTTTACATAACTTTGCCAAATTTCAGATTTTTCATTCTTTCCAAAAATGGTTCTTTCTAATTCTAGATCTTTCAAATAGTGGGGTGTTACAAAAGTAGTAAATTATTATTGTCTTATTGGGTTATCGATTTAACCAATAACCCAATAGTAAAAACCGAAACCGAACCAATAACCCAAGAACTTTTTTTTTATAAACCCATTAAAAACCCAATAACCCAATAACATTTTTTCGATTCAATTTATTGATCGGTTCGATTTTTACACACCCCTAAAAATAAGTATTTGTGAACCATGTGTGACATTACAAATTTTATATTCTCATTTCTTTGACTTCCTTCTTTTTAATAATAAGATATGTTCTATTCAAAACAAAAATAATAAGTAATAAGAAATGAACAACTTATGTTGCACTGGGGCGTTAATACATCTATATAATAAATAATTGTTGATACACATCAAGAAATTATAATCAATATATTGCATGCGTCAACTAAGTTATACAACAACCAATATTTTGGAAATTATAATCTAGAAGTATGTTGATCTGGTATTCTCACTCAAAAATTGGCGTCATGCTCAAAGTTTCACCACTTGCACATGTAAGCGCGACCGAGCTAGAAGTTCATATATGGTTCGTCGAGCTCAGTTATTTTTTCTCAAGTTAAGAAAATAATTAAATATACGTATATATTAAATTCAAGATTCAATTATTAGTAATTGAAATTATCATTCTAAAATTCATCCGAACACATAATGTTAAAATTCTAACTCCGTTTATATTGATGCAAGTATATCGGTTCATTTAATAGTGAATGCACGTCAAATGATAATAAATTTTATTTTACATAAATATGCCCTTTAATTTGGCTTCAAATCACATTTATGCCCTTCAACTTTCGGTGTGCACAAGTAGACACTTAAATTTGTATAAAGTTGAACAAATAGACACACATGTCCTACATGGCATCCTACATGTCATTTTTTATCCTGTGTGGTGTCCTACGTGTATTATGTCGGATATAAAAACTTCGATTTTTTTTTCGTAAAAAAGAACTCAAATCTAAATCCGTTCCAAATAAATCGGATTGAGTAGTTTTTTTTAAGTTCGGTTTCGAATTAATGGTTTGGTTATTTCGGATTTTTGTTTTTGAGCTAATAAGTTGAGTTTTTTTCTTCTTATAAAAATGAACACCCTAATAAAGTATTCATGTCAAATTGCCTTAATAATTTCTCAATTCCATCACAATCATCCAAACAAAATGTTCATTCGAGCAATGAACCATTATCAAGGAAATTCCAAATTTAAATAAAAAGTACGGAAAAGGGTCAAAACTACCCTTAAACTATTCGAAATAACTTAAATATACCCATAAACTATATTTCAGCTCAAAAATACCCTTTTGTCAAACTATTGGGCCACACCTACTATTCTAGTTAACGGAAGTATCCATATGTGTGTTAAATGCCACATGGATGCCACATGTGCACGCCAAACAGACCCCACCTCCACATAGACGACTACGGAAAAGGGTCAAAACTATCCTTAAACTATTCGAAATAGCTTAAATATACCCTTAAACTATATTTCGGCTAAAAAATGCCCTTCCCGTCTAACTATTGGACCACACTTGCCCCTTCTGTTTAACAAAAACATCCATGTGTGTGCTAAAAATGCCACATGGACTCCACATGTGCACGTCAAACACACCCCACCTCCACATAGACGACTTAATGCCCTAATTTCACTATTTTCCCCTCATTTCATCTTTTCCTTATTTGGGTATATCTATATGAATATATAATATACATTGACTCAATTCAGTTCTATTTTATTCCGATACTAATATGTTATACTTTTAAGATCACAACTTAAATAAAATTCAAATTAATTCTGCTATCTAATCCTTAAATCATCTATTATATTGAATGTTTCTTTAACTTTCCATAAAATCTAAAACCTCCTTTCAATCATTTAGAGCATCTTCTAGATTAGGGACCACAAAAGCTCAAAACTTGAACAAGGTAATTGGTAAAAAAAAATAAAATTAAGAAATCTATAAAGACTTACTAGGTCTTCGTTGATGTAGTAGCAATCGAAGGTGTCATCCTAGTCGTTCGTCAAGTTTTCCTCATTAGCGAAATCGCCAACGTTGATGTGGCAGAGCTTTGTAACAACCCTCAAAATGAAGTAGGATAAAGTAGAGCCTCACATGGGTTTATGCATTAATAACTTGTTAAAATATTGAAGAATAGCCTTTTTAGTCAGTTTTAAAGAGTTTTGGAAGTCAAACGTCAAGGGACGACCAAGACGTTCGGAAACTAGTCTTTTACGTGTTGCTGTGTTCTAGTATGTTCATGTTTTTATGTGTTGTTTGGAGTCTAAAATCAGTGGAGGTGACCCTAGTGTCTTAAAAAATGTTTTTAGGGTCAAAACGTTCGGGTACGACTCACCCGGGACCACCCTAAGGGTTCCTGAGGAGGACCCCAACCCTTGGCCAAACAAGCTGCCAAGGCAGCTTGAAAATGCTCTTGGAGGGAGCATGTGTGCGTCACGGACTAGCTCCACCATAGGCCAAATTTTTGGTCTGTGTCGCGGACTCTACTGTCTCAAAATTTAATTTTCAGAAACTTGTGGGAACACCCCCGTGTCGTGGACTTGTTTCCCGATGAAATCTACGAAAATAAAACTCAAGTTTGACTTGTTTAAAAGGTCCAACTAAGTGAGGGGTAGTTTGGATATTTTGAGGAATTATTATAAACGGTTATTCTACCTATTTTAGGGTATTTTAAGTTGGCTAAAACCCCAAAACCTAGAATTAGACCTCATTATCCAAATTGAACTTTCCCTCTCAATAAATTCTCTCTCTAGAATTCCATGGAAGATATTGATGAAGCTTCAAGCTAGGGGATGGGTTCCTACTGATTTCTCCTTCAAATTCCTAAGCAAATTAATCACAAAGGTATGGGATTTTATCTTTGATTCTCCTTTCAATCAAAAAGCCAAATCAAAGTGATTTCAATGTTTTTCAAAAACACTAAAAACCCCAATTTCAATTCTAAGCTTGGGTTCTTGCATGAAAGTATTTCAAATGATGATTTATGTTAATATTGATGGTTTTAAGATAAAAAAACTCCATGAACCCTTTCATATCTTGAAATCCTAATTTTTGGGTCTAAAGTGGGTCTATTGATTTTGAGCTAATAATGTAATATTAATGTGTAGATTGCTATGGGCTATTGATTTATGTATTGTTCTATATTGAATTATGAGGAATTGATGGTCAATTGTGGTATATTGGATGTTGGCCTTGAATGGGCAATTGTAACCTAAGGTTTATGATGATGATGAAGTTGTAAATAAATTATTGACTCTAGTATTATATATATATATATATATGTTGTAGATGTTAGAATTGTGAGGTTTGATCCCTTTGAAAGTGGGGAGGTGTTTACTTTATAAGCATGTTATGATCATGCCTTGTAGGCAAAGTTGGATGATTGTTGTTTTGAGTAATGTTGATTATGTGAAGGTAATGTGATATGATGTGAATTTGTTTATGGTCTAAGAGCATGAGAGGTGACTTTGTGTAGAGACTTTATGTGTTATGCTTGGTTGTTGTCTTCTTTGAATGACTTATAATGACGGTGAGGTTGGGATAGACTATGTTTACCTACTCTCACACCTAGTGAAGAATGAATGAAAGAATGTGAGAATGAATGAAAAGAATGGGAGTTAATGCTAATGAATGAAAGTTGGGTCTATTGTAAGGATAGTCTCATAAAGTACTCATTTCAAATGAATGGGGTTCCTAGATGAAAGGTTTTCTCATCTTTGAATCCAAGAGCTTCCTAAATGAATGAATGTTGGGCTAGGATGGGTACTCCTTCGTGAGTTGAGATGAGAGTACTTAGTAGCAATCCTTATCCCTAAATGAATGAATGAAATGAATGTCTAAACTCCGTGGGGGAGTAATGTCTAGCATCGAGAAGATATAAAGATGGGTGGATACTCCTTCGTTAGTTGAGATGTGAGTATTTAGTAGCAACCCTTAAGATGGGTGCCCCTTCGTTAGTTGAGATGTGGGTACTTAGAAGCAATCCTTCTATCCCTTAACTATGTGCCCACATATGACTAGCTAGTGGTCTCTACCACGTAAAGGCTAAAAGAATGACCCTACCTTAGGCAAGTGGGGATCCCTCATCCGGTAAGGGTTACTACCGGGATTTCATGTCAAGCTCCATGGTCTATGTCGGTTAAGGCTCTCCCCCCCATATTAATGAATGAATGAACTAGGGTCTCTAAAGGGTGTACTACTTAGGATAGGTGGTGGAATGGGACACTAAATGCATTAAGTTGAATGGACGATTTATGTTGAGATGTGAATGGAGCTTGTCTTGTGTAACCATAAGGATCACTTGGGTGTGGTATGGAGAGGTAGTATGGGCTGCCTCACCATGTCTTACTTAGGTGAGTCTTGGGATGACATTTGATGAGTGTTCTAGTTTTATAAAGTGACTTGTTGGCTTATGTTCTTATATGTCGCATGTGTTTAATTGGTGAAGGTTGAGGTATGCATGGTAAGTGCACTTTGTGTGACCTTAAGGTGGTGCCTTAGTGTGGGTGATGGTATGGGACGTTGCCCATACATTGCACAAAGGTATTGCTTAAGGGTTACTTAAGGTGGAGGTCCAAGGCAAGAAGGTAAAGGTAAATGGGTTATGTATGCTTATGATGTATTGTGAAGCATATGACGAATCGCACCAGTTACCATAGAATTTCTATACGAATAAAATATCGAAATCTCACATTTGTTCGTGACTGCACGAATAATATCAAAAATTTTAATTCGTAAACGTCCGAAAAATATAAAAATCTAGAAAAAGACATAAAAACACTTCAAAAAATTCCTAAATCGCACCAGTCAACTTAGAATATCGATACGAATAGAATATAAAAATTTCACATTTTTGCTTGATTGCCTGATAAATATCAATATTTTAAATCGTAAACGTCCAAAAAATATAAAAATCAAGAAATAAACATGAAAACACCTCAAAAAATTCTTGAATCGCACCAGTCGCCTTAGAATATCGATACGAATAAAATATCAAAATTTCACTTTTTTTGTGACTGCCCGAAAAATATCAAAAATTTTAATTCGTAAANNNNTCCCTTAGTACGTTTTAAGTTCTTGTCTAAGATTGGCTAAAGAGACTTAGTAGTTCCGCTTTCGTATTGATGTTTTCAAATGTTGTTGACTCTTGAAGTCTTATGGTTTTATTGAATAAAACTTTTAAATTCTTAGTGATTTTTATGATCTATGCGATGAATGAATGCTAAGGCTTGTATAAGACCTCCGAGAGGTCGAATACGCATGTAACGGCTAGGGGGTGCTCTCGGGTCATTACAAGCTTGGTCACCACCGCTAGGGAAGCCGCCGTAGTCGTCTTCCCTGTGCATGGAGTTTCGGTGATAAGTATATTAGGTCTCTTATGGCAACTGCTATTTTGCGCCATGACCGTGAGTTGAATCAACAAGAGAGCTTCGCTAAGATTTGTTTAAACAAAATTAATTTATTAAGAGAAATTAAAATAATAAATTATTGTTAACTGATTAGTTAAAATGAGTGTGTTTATATTATACTTTAGATTGTTTCTTTTATTGTATTTGAAATTGTCATCAAATTGCATTTCTCTACTTCATTCATGTATACAAGTTTCCGCAAATGTTTTTTCCTTTTTTTGGTTCAATATATACTTTTCAGTATGATATGAGGGGAAAAGAGTGAAATTAAATCTTTAAGTCATCTATGTGGAGTGTTTGGCGTGCACATGTGGAGTTCATGTGACATTTTAGCACACACATGGATGCTTCCGTTAAACAGAAGGGCAAGTGTGGTCTAATAGTTAGACGGGAAGGGGCATTTTTGAGCTGAAATATAGTTTAAGGGTATATTTAAGCTATTTCGAATAGTTTAAGGATAGGTTTGATCCTTTAATTTTCCGTAGTCGTCTATGTGGAGGTGGGTATATGTGGCGTGCATATGCGGCATCCATGTGGCGTTTAACACACACATAGATACTTCCGTTAACTAGAATGATAGGTGTGGCCCAATAGTTTGATGGGAAGGGTATTTTTGAGCCGAAATATAGTTTTAAGGTATATTTGAGCTATTTCGTATAGTTTAAAGGTAGTTTTGACCCTTTTCCATTTTTTAATAAGTGTGCCAAGTTAAACTTTACCAAGTAAAATGGGACAAAGGGAATAATAAATAAAGGTGTAATTACAATATTCCTATTTGAGTCAACTAGATTAATCTATGTATAATACTATATTAAAAGTACGAATACCTTTAATAATGTTGGTTAAACTTTTTATCCATTATTAAAAGTCCCTCCTTTAGACAAAATTGGTTTTCACAAAATTATCATTTACTATTTTATCATAATTTAAGAAATAATAATAAAAAATAAGCTTTTGAAATATATGATCTAAAACAATATTTTTGAGCATTAAACCTCTATACAAAGTGCATTTTTTTTTTATGTGTAGGGCAAATGCTTTTGTAGATTGGAATTCTTTATATGATTTAGGCAAAAATAAGAATGAATTATTGACATTTGGGATCGAGCCCTGCTCAGTATCGTCTTTTGAGTCGAGTCTGTCGCATAGGGGTTTCCTAGTGTCGTTTATATCCCTTGTGTGATTTACAGGCTATTACACAGTGTGAGATTTACCTGGTGCGCACAAAGTGCTTACCAAAGAGTGCTCACCCGAAGGACAGAGATGAACTCAATTGTTTCTTGAAATGGACAGGGAACTCAAATTGGGTGCATGCAGTAGAATGGTCTGGGCAGAAAGGCTTTGAGGCTGCACCGTCTGTTTCTTTCACAGTAGACGGTGAGGAGAAAGGTGTTCAAAAGAAGTATGGACCACTGATGTTCCTCAAGGTCCACGATGCAGGTCATATGGTGCCAATGGACCAACCTAAGGCAGCACTTGAAATGCTTCAGAGGTGGACTCATGGCAACTTGTGAAGAATCAATTCAAGAACACACATACTGAAACACATTAACAATTTACCAGCTTTATAAAATTAGCAAAACATAGAAAGTCATGTAGATACATTTCACCTTTTCAGATGAATGTTCTTCTAAGATATTGGATTAAGCATTATGACAAATAGTGAAACACACTGTTTACTCTCATGATTTGTTATTCCTATCTTGCATTCTGTTGATCACGCTGGTGTAAAAACAATTAATCATTTCAAACCTGTAAGGAGCACTGTGATCGAACAGTATTCAGGGGATAACAAAAGGGCATAAACAGGCAAGCCATTCAATACAACAAGAACTGACGAAACTAATTTTGATTCTAGCTTTAACTGATGTTAAGAACTGGCTGTTTCCGTATTTTCTGTGCCTTAACACTGATATGATCATATCCCAACATTGCGGGGAAGAAAACAGATTGATTTTTCCCCAGCAGCAGCAGAACAGGTAACTAACACTTTCAACGCTGAAAGTGAATTGCTCAATACTTGCAAATATTTCATACTTTTACCCCTTCAGTGGTGATATTCAAGCAGCAGGATCGTCAGTTAAATTTTCACAGTCAGAGGATAAACTTTTAAATAAACAGCTGGAACAATGCCCTGATTCCTCCGACTCTGGTACAGGTTGTGCATTGACATATTCTACACTAAATATTGGACTAGCTTGAAAAAAACAAATATAGCCTACAGGTCCTGTATGTTCAACCAATTCAGCTAAATATAAACCTAGATGATTACACAGGATCCAGGTCCCCTATTCCTCTGGCTCTGAAACAGACAGTATCGACATACCAAACTTGAAGAAAATTTCTCCAATTTGAACGACCATAAACTTGGACCCCATGCATTTCCGGTCTGTTAAACCAATTCATATACATCAAGATTGTTTATTTATGTCTTAGATATCCTCATTGAGCTGAACATACTGAATGGGGAACAGAATCACATGTTTATTGATGTTGTTAGATGGCACATCAAGCAAACTTTGATATGCTACCCAAGACTTAAATTTCACATTTCGTTTAAAGCTTTCATAAGATACATAACTATAATAATGGAAGCGCACCCCATGGTCTTCTAAGCTCAGAGTAGTGTTTAAAGGAGAAAACTAATATTTAACAAAAGATGCATTCATGTTCTTTTTGTCAATTGAACGATGGAGATGTACACAAACATTAAGGCTGCTCAAAAGAACATTTGACACACAAACACCTGAATGCAATAGCTATGAACCGCCTCTTGCTCGATATAGTTCCCTCAAGGTCTCGATCACAGGCTGAAAACCTGTCCGCAATGGAAAAACTGATACCACTCGTAGATGTCGTGCATTTCCATTCTTTGGTTGGGACAAGGTGATCTTCAACATCTCTCCCTCCAAAGCATTACCGGCAGACGCGGCTGCATAAAAGAATTCTCAAAAAGTCAGAATCCTCTTCATATGGCCCAACAAAACACTGTAAGATGCAATTATAAGATTCTTGGAAAAAAATTTATGGACCATGACCAAATACTCTCTGTTCCATTTAACATGAGAATTTTAAGATACTAATTGAACTTATATATTACATTTAGCAATAGTAGAAGAAAATAATAAAATGATTGTTGGAGTATAGTTAGATGGAGAAACATTTCAACAAAAATATGAAATTTGAATAAGATTAATAAATTAGAATACTTGAAAGTCAAGAAAGTCGTGTGGCAACAAAATAGTGCCAAGTGTCAACCATCTTGGGACATCTCCAAATAAAAAGAGTTATCCCATAAATTGGGACAGAGGGAGTAAGTTTCATTAGAATTTTCAATTCCTACAGAAACATTCCCCCATCATCTCCTACCTCTTTCATTCTTTTTTGTTTCATAGAATTCCTAAAGCATAAGGAAAACAAAATTTATAACTCTTATTGATGACAGAGGCAAGTATAAAAAGTGTGCTTTTCATTTACTACTACAATCAAACCTGTCTCTAACAGCATTTCACTATAACGGCTAAGTTTTCTTTGGAACTGACTTTCATATTATATTTTAGTATACTCTCTACAGCATCTCATTATAGCAGCCAAAAATATCCTGCAAACAATGCCATTGACTAATTTCAAGCATAAGTGAAATTGCCATTGTAAACTGCAAACTGCAAACTGGAAGAGGTTGTTTCCGATAGACCCTCCACTCAAGAGAAGTGAAATCAAAGCCAGATTGAAAAGAAAATAACGATAACAAAATAGCAAGAGAAACAAAACAAAATAAGCCGCAGGAAATAGTAAAAACAACAACAGACCAATGAAAAATCCCATTGGGTATACTAACTAATACTACTAAATGAGGAGAAGATGAGGAGAGTAGACTAGCCCATGTCTCAACCACATAAAAGTAAAACAACACTCGATTACTTACCTTCTAGCCTAATACTTGACCTCCATACCTTCCCAAATCTTCAATAAGCTGAAGATATATCATGTTTTGTCTAATCACCTTTCCCAATTCTTCTTAAACGTCCTTTTACCTCTCCTAAAACCCGCTATAGACAACCTCTCGACTACTCACTACCCTTCTAACCTAATTCTCGCCTTTCATACCTTCCTATGTAGGGTCATGTCGTAGTAAGCAAAATATGTGTCATGTTCTCTCTAATCACCTCCCTAGTCCTTCTTAAGCCTACTTCGACCTCTCCTTGTGTAGGGTCATGTTGTAGTAAGCAAACAATGTGTCATGTTCTTTCTAATCACCTCTTAAGCCTACTTCTACCTCTCCTTGTGTAGGGTAATGTCGTAGTAAGCAAAATATGTGTTTTAGTATATTTTATCTAATCACCTCCCTAGTTCTTTAAGCCTACTTCTACCTCTCCTAAAAACCTCTATAACCAGCCTATCACACACCTCCTAAATGATGCATCAGTGCAACTTTAAAAGATAAAAAACGAAATTAAGAGGGAAAAAGGGAGATTAATCAAAGTTACCAGCAAAAGGGTGAGTCTTGGCAAAATCAAAGAACTCATCAGCAGAACAACCAAACAAAACCCTAGCCGCCCTATCAAACATTATCACCACAACCACTCTTTTCTCAGTAGCTATCGACATCTGCAAAAAAACCCAAAATCACCCACAGAAAAAAATCAAATCTTTGACAAAAACCAACAAAAAAGCATCAAAATTGCACACAACAACACAAAAAGAAAAAGAAAAATTCACATACAAGAACACGAAAGAGGCGTTTGGAACCAGAAGAAGCAGAGTTAAAGTTGCAATTTTTGCAAAAGGGTATTGAAGATGATGATGAAGAAGAAGAATTGGAGATATGGGTATTTGGAGAAGGTTCAGGTAGAGTCTTTTCACATATAGAACAGACTGTGTAAAAGAGATTGCTGTGATCAATGGCTACCACCATGGAATTTAGTGTTATTGGTTGTTTGTCATTGTTAGGTTCTTCTACTAATGGTCTTTTTCTGGGGTTTGTTTGGCTATTGTTATTGTACCTTTCTGGATTCATTGATGGAGTTTTTATTGTTCAGAATATTCAGTTTGTTCAAGAAAATGGTATAGTGGACTGGAAGTGAAAGACTGATGCTGTGAGTAAAAAAGCACTTGGTTCGGGAATGGTGTGTTGGGCAAGGAAGAGAGGTACAAATTCTATTTTTTTTCCTCTCACAAAGTAGGTTTTTAATATATTCATGTAATTATATAAATGCCATCATCAAAAGAAATAAAATGAAAACTTATGGATTGACTCCATCATCTCCATTCCATAGGGCCAAAGAAAATAATGTGAATAATGGTGAGGCTATACATATTATTCCTCAGATCATTATGAAAAGTCCGGTAAAAGTTTTGGAAAAAAGTGTCTGAAAATCATATCATCAAAAAAATTATTAGACTAACAGACACGAAAAACTGAGAAAATCGCCTAATTCCTCTTCAATGGCCCATAAATGCTAAGAAAATGGCATGGATCATAGTGATGCTATACTTATTGTTCCCTCATGTCATTACTGAGGGTCCGGTAGAGGTTTTGAAAAAAAGTGTCTGAAAAACGTATCACCAAAAAATTCATTGACTAACTCACACGAAAAACTGAGAAAATCATCTAATTCCTGTTGTGTGGCCCCTAAATGCTAAAAAATAGTGTGGATCATGGTGAAACTATACGTATTGTTTCCCCAAGTCATTACGTAGGTTCTTGTAAATTTTTTGAAAAAAAGTGTCCAAAAACCACCAAAAAATTAATTGACATTACACACAAAAAATTGTGAAAATTACCATATTCCTATTGAATGACCCCTAAAAGCTAAAAAAAATGACGTGAATAATGGTGAGGTTATACGTATTGTTCTCCGAAATTATTCTGGAGGGTCCTCTAAAGGTTTTGGAAAACAAAATGCCCAGAAATTATATCACCAAACTTATTGACTAACACACACGAAATAAATGAGAAAATCGCCTAATTCCTCTTGAGTGACCCCTAAATGCAAAAATAACAACGTGGATCATAGTGAGGCTATACAAAAATCGCCTATTTTCTGTTGAGTGGCCCCAAAATGCTAAAAAAAATGGCAGGAATCATTGTGAGACTCTACGTATTGTCCCCCAGGTCAATACGTAGGGTCCTATAAAGGTTTTAAAAAAGAGTACCCGAAAATTCACCAAAGAGTTCATTGACAAACACACACAAAAAACTAAGAAAAGAGTCTAATTCCTGTTGAGTGACCCATAAATGCTTAAAAATTGTGTAGATAAGGGTGAGACTATACGTATTCCCCCCCACC
>NW_006239400.1:174688-204505 GCF_000226075.1 Solanum tuberosum
CCCCCACGGCCACCCCCATGTCATTACTGAGGGTCCAGTAAAGGTTTTGAAAAAAAAGTGTCCGAAAATCATATCACCAAAAAATCATTGACAAACAAACACACACAAAAAACTGAGAAAATCGTCTAATTTTTGTTAAGTGGCCCCTAAATACTAAAAAAATAGTGTGGATTTATGTGAGACTATACATATTATTTCACAGGTCATTACGGAGGGTCTTGTAAAGGTTTTGGAAAATATGTGACCGAAAATCATAAATAGAAAAACTCATTGACTAACACAGAAGAAAAAATATGTTTTATCGTTATCTAAATAAAAAATTAGTGATGAGTTTACTCCGATCTTATATTTATAACATAAATTGTCCGTTAAAAAGGTACATGAAGTTATTCAATTTAAATGATAAAATGAGATTAAGAAGAAAAAAATTATTCCCTACGACTTTATTAGTTAAAGTGACTTTAAAAGAAAGAAAACAAGAATATGATTTTTTGAATGTAATATTTTTATTAGGAAAGAAAATGTTTAAAAAGAAAAGTAATAATATACTTACTCGGAAAAGGGAATTTTTGATCCATTTAGTAACCGTAGGGATATTTCTGGACCAAAGTGTTAACAACAAGAGTATTTTTGAATCAAAATATTGACAGTAGTGCACTTATGACCAAAGTATAAACGAGAGACATTTTTTCCTATTTCACATAGTTTACGGACATTTTTTTATATCATTTTTAGTATATTCTAACCTACAAAAGTACTAACTTATAGGATTCAAAATTTAATTTTAATCTATGATGTGTATTCTACTTAATTTGAAATATTACATTGAATTATGTATTACAACTACTTTACTTGCCTTGAAATATATTTTTTATTTTTTCCTAGATTGATAAAATCATTTTTCATTCATTTTATAGTTCTTACTATTAAATACGAATATTTAAAAAGAAAATCCTCAATCTTTTAAATTGATGTTTTTTGTCGTTTTTCTTTTCCCACTTTTCCATTGCCATAATATAATCTGTAAGAAACTAAATAAGGGTGCTACATTGTTGACAACTTTTCTCATTTAAAGATTTCAAAGTCCTAGAAATATAGGCATATATGCTCCTCATTCTTTCACTATATCTCAAGATTCAAAGGTGATTTCTTTTCTTTGTGCTTTCATTTCTCACATACACTCGAACCTATTTTTTTTAGTAAGCAAGGAGAATACAACAAAGTGTGTTCTTCCTCTGATACTTTCAAGAAGCAAACGAGAAGACGGACACAAATTTTCTTGTGAAGAAAATGCTTTTCTATGAAATTCAGACTTTTGATGAGAGCACACCAATGCTTGCACACACATTCGAAACGCAAGAATGTTTCCACATGCAATTTTATTAGAATATCAACTACTAGATCTTCTGGTAAAGAACCGTGATTATTTAACTATATTTCTCATAACATCTCTTGTCATCATATATCTCCTCTTGTCATTAGATTCATATAAGATATTTCGTGCAAAGAATTGTTATACTGATAACTTCCTACGGGCAATTACTGAACTGTTTGTCCTTTAAATGATAAATAATTGTACTGATCATGAGTGCTAACAAACTGTTTTTCATTTATCTCATTATTCAAAATGGAGCTATCTTCATCCTTCACTGACAATTTCATTTTTATGAAGTTTGACGTTGCAGACCTTGATGCCCTCTACATGTTCTGACTCTCTTCGTAAATCTCTTTTCCTTTTCTCTTAGCATTATTGGTTCTAGGAGCGCCACCAATGCTAAAAGAAAAGGAAAAGAAGTTTATGAAGAGAGAAAAAACATGCAAAGAATGTCAGGGTCCCTGACATCAAATTTATATTTTATGAAATTGCTAGTGAAGGCGATGGCAATAACTCTATATCGACTAATGAGCTAAATGAAAAGCAGTTTGTGAATATCATGATCATATAATTTATCATTACAAGTACATACGGTGCAACAATTGGCTGTAAAAAATTATCAGTATTACCTCTCTTTGCATGAAATATCCTATATGAATCTGATGACAAGATATATCATGTACGAATCTAATGACAAGAGAAGATATATCAAATTGGAATCTGATGACAAGAGACGTTATGAGAAATTGAATTAAATAATCACTGACTTTTACTAGAAGATCTAGTAGTTGATATTCTATTGAGGTTGCATGTGAAATATACTCTTGCGTTTCAAATATTTGTGCAAGAACTTATATTCTCTCATCAAAAATTCGAGTTTCATAGAACAAAAATTTCATCACAAGAATAATCATGCTCGTCTCCTCGTTTGCAAATTGAAAGTAGTAGAGGAAGGATCACACACCCTCGTTTGCAACTTGAAATTGCCCGAAAATTCACCAAAGAATTCATTAACTAATACACATGAAAAATTGAGAAAATTGCCTAATTTTTGTTAAGAGGCCCTTAAATGCTTTAAAAATGGTGTGGATCACGGTGATGCTATACATATTATTTCCCCATATCATTACAGAGGGTCCTGTAAAGGTTTTAGAAAAAAAGTGTCCAAAAATCATATCACCAAAATATTCATCGACTATAATTTTTGTTAAGTGGCTCCTAAATACTAAAAAAATAGCGTGGATCATTGTGAGACTATACATATTATTTCCCAGGTCAATACAGAGGGTCTTTTAAATGTTTTGGAAAAAATGTGACCGAAAATCATAAATAAAAAAATTAATTCATTGACTAACACACACGAAAAGTTATTTCATTATCTAAATACTAATTAATGTTGAATTTACTTTGATCTTATATGTATGACGTAAATTGGTCTGTTAAAAGGGTACATGAAATTGTCCTATTTTAATTGATAGAAGTTATTCTATTTTAATTGATAAAATTAGATTAAGAAGAAAAACATTATTTCCTACAATTTTGTTAGCTAAAGTTGTTTTAAAAGAAAGAAAATAAGAATAGGGATTTCTAAAAGAAATGTTTTTATTAGGAACAAGAAGTGTTTTAAAAGAAAAGTGATAATGTACTTACTTGGAAAAAGGGATTTTTGATCCATTTAGTAACAATAGGGATATTTCTGGACCAAAGTATTAACGACAAGGACATTTTTGAACCAAAATATTGACAATATGACACTTATGACCAAAGTATAAACGGAAGGCGTTTTTGTTCATTTCACATAGTTTAAGGGAATTTTGACCATTTTTAGTATATTCTAACCCACAATAGTGCTAACTTATAGCATTCAAAAATTAATTTCAATCTATAATGTATATTCTACTTAATTTCAAATATTACATTGAATTATCTATTACAACTACTTTGCTTGACTTGGAATATATTTGTAATTTTTCCTAGATTGATAAAATCTTTTTTATTCATATTATAGTTCTTACTATTAAAGAAGAAGATTTAAAAAGAAAATCCTCAGTCTTTTAAATTGATGTTTTTTTGTCATTAATCTTTTCCCACTTTTCCACTACCATAATATAATTAGTAACAAATTAAATAAGGGTGCTACATTATTGACCACTTTTCTCATTTGAAGATTTCATAGTCCTATAAATATAGACATATTTGCTCCTCATTTTTTCACTATAGCTCAAGACTCAAAGGAGAATTCCTCTCTTTATGCTTTCATTTCTCACATACACTTGAAACTATTTTTTCAGGAAGCAAGGAGAATAAAACAAGGTGTGTTCTTCCTTTGATACTTTCAAGTTGCAAACGAGAAGAAGTGCACAATTGTTCTTGTGAAGAAAATGTTTTTCTATGAAATTCAAACTTTTGATGAAAGCACACCAGTGCTTGCACACACATTTGAAACGCGCAAGAGTGTTTTCAGAGGCAATCTTAATAGAATATCAACTACTAGATCTTCTGGTAAAGAACGATGCTTATTTAACTTTATTTCTCATAATGTCTCTTGTCATCAGATTCATATATATATATAATATATCATCTCTTGTCATTAGATCCATATAGGATGTTTCGTGCAAAGAGGTGTTATACTAATAATTTTCTATGGGTAATTACTGCACTGTCTTTCTTTTAGATGATAAATTGTACTAATCATAAGTACTAACAAACTATTTTTCATGTATCTCATTAGTCAGTGTAGAGATATCTTCAGCCTTCACGGACAATTTCATAAAAATGAAATTTGACATTGCAGACCCTGATGTTCTCTGCATGTTCTGACTCTCTTCGTAAACTTCTTTCCCTTTTTTCTTAGCATTATTGGTTCTAGGAGCGCCAACAATGCTAAAAGAAAAGGAAAATAAGTTTATGAATAGAGATAGAACATGCAAAGAATATTAGGGCCCGTGATATTAATTTTTTCTTTTATGAAATTGCTAGTGAAGGATGATGATAACTATATTGACTAATGAGCTAAATAAAAACCAGTTTGTTAATATCATGATCAGTATAATTTATCATCATATGGTGCAACAACTGCCCGTGAGAAATTATCAGTATTGCCGCTCTTTGCATGAAATATCCTATATGGATCTGATGACAAGAGATGATATATCATGTATGGATCTAATGACAAGAAAAGATATGTTAGATTTGTATCTAATAACAAGAGACGTTGAGAGAAATGTAGTTAAATAATCATTGTGTTTTACCAGAAGATCTAGTAGTTGATATTCTATTGAAGTTGCATGTGGAATAGACTCTTGCGTTTCAAATATTTGTGCATGCACTGATATTCTCTCATCAAAATTCCGAGTTTCATAGAAAAGCATTTTCATTACAAGAACAATCGTGCTCTTCTCATTGTTTGCAACTTGAAAGTAGCAAATTAGACCAAACTCGATGTTTCGGATGCAGTGGAATTGACAGAATCACCATTCAATGCTCAGATCCCAAAATATTGACCAAAGTCAACAATATCAACATAATTAAAATCAAAAGGCTCAAAATCTCACCCGATCACATCAAGGACCATATGTACCATTCTCTCAACACAAACTAAGCATGCAAACTGTAAGGAGAAGGATAAAATGGTTATTTCACAAATAAAAGCAATTTCTCAAGAAATGAGACATTACATTGTACATTTGGGAGCAATAAGTTCTTTGTGCCACTGCCAGGGACTTTAGAGTTAGTCTATATTTAATTTTTCTAAATCTATATATTCAGTGTTAAGTGTTGATAACTTGATCTTAGTTGTTCTTTTTTGTAGGCAACTAAGAAAGTTACACTAGATAATGAAGGATAATTCATGGAGCCGTTTGTAGAGTCTGAACAATACTTATAATACCAGAGATGGAAATCGACTCTGCAGTACCTTTCCCTCAGGTTGAACTGGACATTGAAGTTAAAGCATTGTAGAGATGACATCAATGATAGTTTGTTACATGACAATCCCACTCACCACCAATGTTACTTCAACCATTCGAAATTGAGAAGTGAAATCCTGAGTTTCAAGAAAAGAGTGGGCGAGAATATGTACCAAGCGCAGGATAGATTCAAGTCCATGCTGAGTTGCCCCCATCACCACCAAGCTAACTAGGTGCTTGTACATACCTTCAATGAGGGACCGACTACAAAAATTTTCTCGACTCTGCGATAGGTGGACATGCCTTGGAAAAGATTTATGATGTGTTTTTTTGCACTGTTGAATAAAATTTCACAAGAAAACCCAGAATGGAATAGAGGAGGTGTGAGACTTATGGTACAGAAGACTTTCGGGATGTTGGAAGTTGATGCGATAACTGCACTGACTGCCCAAATTGCTTTCATGCAAAATATGATGAACACGCATTTCAGAAATATGAACTTGGGGCAACCCCAGACCGAAGTAAATGCAGTACAACATCCCCAAGGATGGTGTGAAGTGTGTGGTAGTAGTGAGCATGTGAATGATTATTGTGGAGCAAACCCTATATTCGGGGATTACGTGGGAATCACTCAAAGTGGTGGGATCGTCAAACTATGGCTACACTGATAATCCAAGTTGGAGAAAACAAACAAACCCATATAAATCAAGAAAACATATGTAGTGTTTCGTAATGTTAAGTCTAATATGTTTTCATATTTTTATTCAGTACACTATAGAGGCTCATGCATAACTATTACACTACGAAGGATTCGAGCAACATAGTTAAATTGTGAGGTCCATATAGAGAAAGTAAGTCTTCAATTATATAATTAAAATATTTCAGAAGAATGAAAACCATGAGATATATAGGAATTGAATACTATTTAATATAGGGAGATAACTACATATTTAGAGGCTTGAAAGTAAATTAAATTTTACTCAATGTTTCAAACTTCAACTTTTTCTTCTTTTTCCTTTTAAAAATGTTATAAGTAAAGGTGCAACTAGAGCTACAACCACCGAATAATGTTGTCAGTTTAATATTGTTTCAAAATATTATATGGAGTATATAGATCAAATATTATTACTAATTTATGTATATATATATATTAAATCGTGAGCACTCCAATTAAAATTCATGACTTTGCCACTAGCCGTATGGATATACTACAAGGAAAAAAAATACAACAACTACTACTATTACTACATCTAATCTAAAGCAATTTGAGATCGGCTGTATGAAATTAATCATCAATGACCATGTTGTCTTTTTATTTAAGTGCATCACATATTAATTTGATACGGAATTTCCGAAAGTAAGAAATTTTTTGAATACTGTGATCTTAAACTAAGATGTGTAGAATGTACCAAAATGTCCTTTAATCTTGTGATCTTAAACATGACTTGTAAAAAATTGAATTAAAGAGTTGTCAAATAAAGAAAGTGACAAAAAAATTGAATGGACTAAAAATTAAAGTAAAATTAGAAAATTGAAATGGAGGGACAAAGTGATATTGTTTGTATCACGAAAATAGTCAAGACTAAATTATTTTGAACACAAATTGATAGATTATCAACATCTTGCTTAATTACATCTCCCTAAGATATTGACTACACTAATTATTGACTTGCTATAAAGGTAGATTTTCAAAATCTAATACTCCCTCTATATGTAATTATTTGGCCAAATTTTACCCTTCATTTAGTATAAAGGTGGTAGAAACAAAAAAAGAGAGACCAAAGAAAGAGAACAAAAATTCAAAAATCTCTTGTTCTTTTTTTCTCTCTCAAAATCTTCAAAGGCTAAGAGATGGATTGTGAGATAATTCGTAATGTAGATGTTCCTTCGGTCTATGTTGACCTCAAAATTCTCTTGGTTGATCCTGATTAAGGCTGGGCACCGGACCGGAATGGGACCACCGGACCGGAATGAACCGGAACCGGACCAGAACGGGACGGTTTGACCGGGTTGTTGACCGTTACCGGGATGAACCGGACCGGAACTACCGGGATGGAGGCTCGGTTCCGTCCCGTCCCACTATATACCGGGATAGAACCGGGACGGACCGGAATGGACCGGAACGGAACAGGATGGGATAAACGGGACGGCACATATAGCTATTTCAAAAAATAATTATTTTTTTTGAGTTATTTTGAATTACGAAAATACGAATGTTTTTTTTATTTTTTTAAGTTATATTAGTTTATAGTATTTAAGTTTTAAAATTTATAATAATTTTACTTAAGTTTATTTTAAAGATATTTTTTTTAATTTTTACGTATATAAGTTTGTAAGTTAAGTTTAATAAAGTTTTTTTTTTAGTTTTTGAGCTTATGTAGTTATGTTATAAGTTTTAAAGATTTGAATCTTTTGAAGTTTATAAGTTATTAAGTTATACTTATAACTTGTAAGTTAAATAACTTAAGTTTGTAATTTTAAAAAAATTAAATAAACAAAAAAGAAATGCTAATAAAAGTAAATAATGACAAAAATATTATTTTTTATTTTAATTAAAAATGATTTACCGGGACCGGACCGGACCGGACCGGAACCGGAATGAACCGGGATGAACCGGTACCGGTATACCGGTACCAAATCATGGTACCGTTCCGTTCCATGTACCGGTTCAATGTATCCCATCCCGTCCCGAATACTACCGGACCGGAACGAATCGGAATGGTACCGGAACGGACCGGAATGGTACCGGTACAACCCGTTTCGGTGCCCAGCCTTAATCCTGATACAGCTTCTTTATCAAATATAACAACAATTCTTGAAGAACATTCCTTTAAAGGTACAATAATTTTATGTCTCTTTTAGTTTTCTCTCATATGTGTTGAGCCTTTCCCCCTTAATTTTTGTTGGATCTTCTAGGTAAATCTGTACTTATAGTCTATTATTAAAGAAGTGAATTTCTATAAAATTGCTTATAGATCGATTTTTTTTTTGGGATAGATTTGAGTGTTGAAATTCGAAGAAGAAAATTATTTTATTATGACAAAAAAAATGAGATGCACATGACTAAAACTTTTTGTAAATTTTAACATGTGTTTTAGTCATGTATGACTAAGTGCAGAAATAGATGAATAAATTACAACAATGCTTAATAAGCTTGTTAGATTTGTTGTTGTTTTAATAAATTGATGGTTGAAATTTTTGTTTATGATGCTTGAGAACATAACAAATGGATGTGACTGGCTAAATTATGTCATTAAATAATCTATGTAATGGATGTTTGAGAACATAATATTTTTCAAATTTTTTTAATTTGAATTGTCTAACAAGAACACTTTATCATTTGTTTAAATGTTTAATGGAAGCATATTGTGGTTTAAATATCGAAATAAAATTTATTATCAAGTGTAAAAGGTTATCGATATATCAAAACTTATGAAAATATATTCATTTATTCGTCAAATTTATCAACATCCTAGCCTAGTTTTACTTTAATTGAAAAAGAATCAGTTGGATTCTTAGGCAACAAGATTTAATTAATTAACTTATCAAAGACTTGAATGATATATTAGTCACCTAGCATCAATCAAATATATCTTTCTATACTTCTAATGTAATATTATTAGTCAATTCATACTACCTTTATTTGTGTAATAACATAAAGGAAAGGGAAGATGTATCACTGATTATTATGAAAATATCCCACAACATACATATTTTTTTTTTGATATTTTCTGAGCTTGATTTTTGTTTATAGTAACTGCGATCGAACAAGCAACTATAGCTCTATCCATTCTCCGGGAACATATCGACCAATTCGACTTGGTCATGGTGGATGCCAATATGCTTTAAATGGACTACCTTGAATTCATCAAGTCCATTCAACTCATCAAAGACAAACCTATAATTTGTAAGATCATTTCCTCAAAATCTTAATTATTTTGCTTGGTTTAGTGTGTGCTATTCATTAATTCAAAAGTGTATTTAAACGTGTTAATATAACACATCATTATTGACCTTTATCTACTATAATAATAATATCAAAAAATTGACTTCTTAACACATTAGTGTTACTTGTAGTTTCTATATATATATATATATATATATATATTGCCAGATTCTATATTTATATAAGTTCCTTACAAAAGTGGTGTATATAAATTCGAACATCTAACTTCTCCCCACAATTCTAGATACCTCATTTAATTACTGTTTTGTTCTGATTTTTTATTTTTGGCTTAGTGATGTTACCAGAGGTGATGATCGAAATGATAAAAGAAGCACCAACACAAGGGATATGCTACATTTTTAAGAAGTCGCTCATTTCATCATTGAAACTCAAGGATGTATGGAAGCATGTGAAGTGGCACAATAACAAGGCAAATGAAAAATCACAACACGACACGGCTAATCAAGTTTATGTAATGGACAACAACACATCTTGTCTTACGAAAATGCAAGACAGAAAGGGAAAAAGCATAGACAATTGCTCTGAGACTTATCAAGATCAAGAGGTAGGTTCTTTAATAGAAAAAGATGAGGCAAAAAGGTCTAAGAGAATCAACGTACTAATGAGGAGGCACAAGTTAAACGTAGTGGTCCTTCAGAAAAAGAAGAGGATCATGCTTTTCTTTCGAAAGTAAGTACAAAAAAGAAAAGACGAAACCTGAAATGGACAGCACAGCTTGATAAGAAATTAGACGAGGTTGTTCGCGAGTTAGGAGACAAAGGTAAGTGTTCAAAAACTTTGTTTTTATCCCGACACAAAGAAGTAGTAAGAATGTTGGTTAAGGAAAATATTAAGTAGAAATTTTCTTAATGTTCACAATTTTACTATTAAATTCTTATTATTTGTCTTACCATGTTGATTTAGCTAGTCCAAAAAATGTGCTGGAGAGGAAGTGTGTGCATGATTTGACTAAGGAATGTCTCACCTACCGTCTAAAGGTATCCAAGTATAAAAAACATTTATGATTCAAGGTTTTGTCAAATTTTCCTAATATTTTTCATCTTATGTAGAAATATCGGTCCCAAAAACGACAAGCTCCGAATGTTGAACCAATTACTTCAACGAACTTCAACGAGGAACATCATTCCAATGTGTTGAATTCAAGTAACTTCTCTGCGGATGTCAATGAATTATTCCAAGGAGCATACATACCTCAACCACTAGAAGTTCCTTTGGTAGCTTTACCAAGTTCAAACGATTATTCCTTGAACGAGTGCGATGAGTGGATTAATGAGTTTCTTGAACTTGACGATTTGAGCTGAAATTAAGCTAGTAAATTAGAGTGTCAGATCCCACAACTTGCTAGATTACATTCCTATTTTTGAAAGATCAACTCAAACATTCCTAGATGTTCGACAGTTTTTATTTATCTATTGTGATTGGATCTGTAGAACTCAAACAATCTTTAACTTTTGTTCTTTTGCTTATGAAAGGATTGAATGAATATTTTTTTTATTTTGTGTGTATGCTTTACTCATAAGACATGGATCACCTTCTTGAATAAATTTTCATTATGCTCTATCATGCCTTCTTCTATTTTATTTTTTTGTGATCGAAAATAAAAATAAATGTTATTCCTTTTAAAAAGATAAAGAACATGCAAAGATAAGATTATAGATATAAATGGAACCGATAATACTGCTATACTAATTATCTAGTAGCTTCCCAAATTAAAAGGACCCTGGAGTGAAAGACTTTTAATAATTTCAAAGTTGAAGTAGGAATCCTAAGTTGTTTAGAATTTGTTATTTTTGGTGCTTATTTAATTAATATCTCGTAGGATTCGTAGTTTAATTTGGTTTCCTACTATGAAAAATAAGGATGTTGCTGGTTATTTTCAATATTCAGAAAAGAAAGGTCTATAAAAAAAATAAGGCGAAATTGAATTAGGATTCAAGAAATTTTGAGTTTATAAATAAAATATTTTCCTTCAAATTGGTATTACAAACTCCATGGTCCTGGTAGAGAATCAAAGAGTTCTCGCTGCCGGCCAGCGCTTATGACCTATATATGCCACCTGTCTAGCGAATTATCATTTTGATAAAGGTTGGACACGATGACATGTGCATGAAAAAAACCCCACAATAATCTTCTACCAACCCATCACAAGAGAACCAACAGTCCTACAAGAAAGAACCGATATCCACCACTCCTTGGCCATTCCCGCAAACTGATATGAGGGGTTAGACACTCCATGTGCCTCTAAGATACCCAGGTGGAACAACCTGTCCTGGCATTTGGTCAAGAAGTCATAAGACTTCTCTCCAGCCATACTGTGAAATTTGGGAGGTGCCAATCTAACAAATCTCTCAAAGCTTTCCTGTTCGGCAACCGATATGGCCGCACTAGCAAAAATAGGTGGAGCTGCGAATCTCAGAGGTGCCATAGAAGGCACTGAAGAGGAATCAGGAGTCTCAAATCCCACACTAGGCCCCCTGAACTGGTGATGTAACACCAACTATAATAGGAAAACCTAAAGTACCCGGAAGAACCCCAGAAGGAGGGGCACTATCCAATCTAGCCAATAACCTGACGATCAACTCTTGAAGTATCAGAGTGTTGTCTTGAACTGAAGGATGCTGGGTTGGTCCCTTCTCTTTAGTCTACTGCTCAATAACATCCTCATGATCATACATGGGCTCAGGTGATGTCTCCCTAGTTCGTCCTCGAGAAGGTGTTTCCCCTCTCGCTCGGCCACGACCCCTAACTCAAGTGTGTCCTCTGCCTTACCCACAGGCTGGGGCTCAGGCAAAAAGGTACGATTTCACCCTCTGTGACTCTGGCTCTAGTCCTCATCATTTGTGCAGAGAGAATATATTAGGTGGTATGCAACACTTGATATGAATAACTCGCATGAAAGGAATGAAATGGAAGGAATTTCTCCTACTAGGTATTTTGTAGCCTCTCGAAGATAAGTACGAATGTCTATATACCTATCCGTAAGACTCTATTAGACACCCTTGACATGACCCGAGCCTACACCCTGGATGTGGTCGGCACTCGAGAACCATTGTTGGCCCCTAAGAGAACCCTCATCCTGGCTGACTACAAGCGGAATACTAACTCAAGCATACAAAAGCTTAAAGACTGAAATAAATTCAATAAAACTCATATTTAAAATAATCTGAACAATGCTCAATAGAGATGTAACACCACATAACTTATCTCAAACAGTACAATAGAAAATTAGTGAACCACAATGGGGTTGCTGGACCGTGAAAAGAACCACGATCCGTCACCCTCATCGTGGTTCACACCCACCCAGAAGTGGTGGACCACAAAGCCTTTCACGGGCTGTGGACCACCACACGAGCTGTGGGAAGGCTCGTGGCAGCAAGGTAGAACCACCCAAGGCTCAGACATCAGACCACAGAGCCCTCAACGGGTTGTGGTCTTGATGACGGGCCGTGGTGAGGTTCGTCCATCTGAACCAGTACACCCCTAGCCCCAAAAGAAGAACCACAGTGGACTTCACGGTTCGTGGTCCTTCACACGGTCCGTGAAGTGGACCGTAGAGGGGAGGGCCCAGAACAAGTAGACAATGTCCAGCAGCCACAACCCACTTGATGGGACGTGGTCCCTTTGATGGTCCGTCAATGGCACTGTGGTAGGGCTTTGTCAGCTGTTAAGTCAGGGTAGTTTTGGTCTTTTCTCCTATGCATCGGGATTCTAAACTACGTCGTTTAACACCTAAACTACGCCATTTTACTCAATTTTAGCGTAATATTCTAGTAAGATATTACCCTAAATGATTATTCAGCAAAACTTAGAGAAAAAAGAGGAGAAAGAGTCGACTAACCCCTTCAAGAACAAGCAAGAGATTTTCTTCAGTTCAGCCCCAAAATACAAAGATTTTCTCCGTGAATTTCGTCACCAGGTATGTGGGTTTTCACTAGTTGGTTGCTTTCATCCACTAGGTCCCTATAATTCAGTCAGACTCTTGATTCTCCATATCTTGTTTAGACCTAGGGTTTCTAAAACCTTAGTTAATTGTTGTGAATTAGCTGTTGTAGTATCCTAAATCCAAATAACTTGTTTTCTTGGAAAGTTCTCTTCGTTCCTTGCATGTAACTCAAAACTCTAGTTTGTGTTGATTCTCTTAGTTCATGAATTACACTTAGGTCAGTAAAACAAATAATCATGCTCCAGATTTCGAATGTTACATTCTCAGTATTTAAATATTGCATTCCCAGATTGCATGTCAGCATTTCAAGCTATTTAGTATTTTAGTTATATATATATTCAGTTGAGAGTATACTAAGCACCGAGTTGGACTAGGATTCAGAGTACCCTCATAGTCCCAGAACTACGTGCCTCCATAGGATTATAAGTCCCCTCTGTCGGGCATCAGATTTAGTGATCATGCACTCATGCCTTTATACCCCTGGCAAGGTATATTTGGTCCTCTCGATGGGGCGTATACATCAGAATCTACGTTTACCTCACGTGGTTTTATGTCTGTTAATAGTAGCCCCCACAGTCATACTCTAGTGCATTTGACCAAGTTTTCTTTTTATACTTCAGTATTTAGTCTCAACATGTTATGTTCATGATTAGTACTTGGTCATTGCATTTCGCTCAGTTTTTAGTTATATTTCAGTATCTATGCTTCTGTTCATATTATGTCATTGCTCAGTTATACTTTGTTCAACTTCTATGATTTGTTCAACTATTATGTATATCTTGCATGCTCAATACATTCCAAGTACTGACGCATACTCTGCGCTACATCCTTTCATGATGCAGGTTCATGTACTTAGCATTCAGATCACGCTTAGATCGAGTTATCGTTCCGTATTCAACAGCTTCAGTGGTGAGTCCTCATACTTCAAGGACAATAGACATGTTTTTGACATTCAGTCTTTTATTTCAGTTTTCAGTTTGTTAGAGTTAGCTGGGGCATGTCCCATCAACTCTATTCAGTTAGAGGCTTTTCAGACATAGTAGTAGATTCAACTTTAGTTTTGAGTGATTGTTCAATATCACTAAACTCTTAGTATGTTTTATACATTCATACTAGTTGGGTATAACCCATTTTCAGTTATCTATTGTTTTAGCTTCTGCATAGTAATATGCTTGTGATATGCCAGAGACAGGGTTAGCTTGGGGTCACTCGTGATCCTAGGTACTGTGTTACGTCAAGGGGGTAGCCTCGGGGCGTGACAAGAGAACTCAGAGTTTGTAAAAACAACTCAAAGAAGATACATACTGAAAACTACTCAACTTTGTCTATCTATGAACGCTTTACTATTATAGAAGGATATCAGGACAAGACCCACATCATCTCAAAACTACTAACTGTAAGATAAAGGTGAAGTCAAACAGAATATAAGAAGGCTCACCAAAGCTGACTAGAATATCCCATGACCTCAACAAAACACCTGTTGATGATCCTGAATACTTGTATCTACATCATGAAACGGTGCAGGCCAAGTGACTCAGTAAATGGAATGTAAGAGCAAGTAAGGGGAATTCTAAAGCATAAACATAAGCTTGAACTGGTGGAAAAGAAACATACTTACCTCTTCTTAACTCACTCAACTCAACTCAAAGAAACATAGTTCCACTCAACTCACAGAAACATAGGGCTCAACTCAACGATAAGATATTCAACTCAGTGAAATAAAACTCAAATTAATAATAAGATATTCAACTTAGTGAAATAAGGCTCAACTCAATGATAAGATACTCGACTCTGGGTACTCAACTCTGGATACTCAACTCAATATAAAACAACAATAAAAGATGCAATATATGGAAATATTTTAAAACAGTAGATAACAACTCAATGTATTGAAAAATACAATAACAAATCAGTTTGTATGTAAGGATACAAGATAAACTCTGTTTGTATATGAAAATACAAAGTAAACTCTGTGTATATAAGAATACAAAATATTTCTGTGGGAATTTCTCTAACCGAAAACCATCACTATGATCTATGTGATGATACAACGTCTAACCCACGTTGCCAGAGCCGTCCTATACTTTGCTAGGGCATAGAACCTACTACTAAGTGGATCCACTAGTCTATGCTAAAAGCATTAAGGAATCATCTAAAAAGTATGACCCTTTCAACCCACGTTGGCTACATGATTTATGGGGTTGTGAGTTGTCTGAACTCTCCCCCATATCAGTGCTCAATACGACTCCCAAAATATAACTAGCTCATATGTTTAAAAACATAACTCTTTTTGTGGTTTGAGATTATTACTCAAAATCTTTCTCTAAGAAGAGATGGTACTCTATTGCTCAAAACTCTTTCGAAAATCTCAGTTTCCTCCTCTTTTAAATGTGAAAACTTTTACTCTTGGGAATACTTAGTTCCCATATACCATTTTAAAGAAAATGAACTCAACTCAAGTGCTCAAGTCTTAAAACAAGTTCAGAAAAACTTGTAAAAGACTTCTCAAAATAAGGTTCATGCCGAATTATGGACGTGAATGACTCAATTCAGGGTTTTCAATAACCATACATAGAACTAAATACTCGGAACTCAAGAAATTCAATGATAATACTCATTTCAAGAATGCTCAACTCAGAGGGTTCTTGCGGAATTATGGGCATGAACAACTAAACTCAAGGACTTCATAATACTACTCATCTCAAGAATGTTCAACTCATAGGGTTGATACGGAATTATGTGCATGAACAACTCAACTCAAGGGCTTCGTGGGTAACATGTAATAGTTCCATGATTAGGAATATAATCTCAAAAGGGTTAGGAACTCATTACTCAAGACTTAAAACTTGAAGATACTACTCCTCTAAAAGATGCTCAATTTATGAAGTTCATGCGGAATTTATGGGCACGAACGACTCGACTCGAGGGTCTAAATAACAATATGGAACTCATGTTTACAAATCTTCTCATTCTCATACTTACTTCCTCAAAACTTAGTACAAATCGATAGTTGATCTCAAAGGATTCACGATTGAACTCAAAGACTTTCTTGAACTCTACTTTTAACTCTCTCTCTTAAATTTGAATTATGAATTCAAGAGTTATGATTCATGATATGAAGGATATCATGATGATAATGTAGACTCATGAATACACTCTCCGCATTCTTATACTCACTTGCTTGAGTCTTGAAACAAGTTATTTGAAACTGTAGAAGACTCCTCAAAAGACTCAAAGGGACTTTCTCAAAGTGTTCGAAAGAACTCTCAAGACTTAACTCCTAACTCTACCTTGAATTTGAATTATGAATTCAAGGTTATGATTTTTGTGAAAGGAAGGATATCGTTATGATTAAATGAGTTTTAGATAGTTAATCATGAGAAATAGTTGAAAAAAACTGTTTGGGGAACAAGTCCGCGACGCGGAGATGAATTATCATATTTGGTCACGAAATTAATTAAAATCCTTATTTAATCTAGATAAGAATCATAGTATATAACACTTCTAGATCAATTAAAATTTATCTTATAGAAAAAAATTTCAGTTCTATTTTATTACTAGTATTTTAAATGTGGAGAAAAACGAAAGTAGTAATATTTACATGTAAACTTTTACAGAAAATTGTAACAAACTGCAATAAGGATTAGGAAGTTGTTTTTGTATATAGGAATTGATGGAGGAAATACTTTTGCTATAATATTTTTGCGCTTACATCTTTTTTATTTCAAAAAGTTGAGAACACCAATTGTTAAAGGTAACTTATATTAGGTATAATTGTTAAATAGTTAGGACCTTTCTTAACATGTAGGAATTAGAAGTTAACTAAAAATTTTATCCACTTATAATTTTTTTTAAATCAATCCTAACACCAAACATAACTCTTACAAAACTTATGTAATAAATGGTTTGTGAAAAAGAATTATAGTCAAAGAAGTAGGAATTTGAAGCCAATATATACTCCCTCCGTAGTTGGTTCTCTTTTATTTGTCAAACTAGTCCATATTCACGTCTTGTTATCCTTTTATGTAAATCATTACTCCACATATGTCTTTCATTAAAAAAAATTTAATTCGATATTAAGGTTAAATTGCTTGATTTGGCGTAAATAATACTCCGTTATAAGATATGTATATTTGTCATAAGCTTGGTGGATAAAATAATAAAGGAAAAAGAAAAAAACTAAACCCTTTTTGTCCCTTGGAGAGAGGGTTTACTACCTTGCTTCTCTATTGTTCCTTCTTGGAACCAAACACCGGCCTTTAACTTCTAGATTCCGGCCAGCGATGTCTGTTATCCATGACCCTAACTGGTTCTACACTGCTTCGAATATCAATCCAAATTGTTCTTTCTCGACCTTCAGCTTCCCTAAAATCCTCACATTTTCAAACTCCTTACTGTTGGGTTTTAGCAAGGTGTGACTGGGAAATAAGAAGAGAAAAATGAAAAATGTGGGGAACCAATTTTTAGAGGAAAAATGAAAAGTCATTTTAAATGGAAAGTCTTTGAAAATGAAAAGTCATTTCTCCCATATTGGTAGAATAAAGAAAAATTGTTGTCCTTATATTAGGAAACACTTCCTTTAGTTCTTAAAGGCTTAAGAAGAAGGTGCCCCCTTGCGCCGTCGTTGTCGCTCACTCGGATTTGGATTTAGCAAATGATGTGATTGATTGATAATATTTTTGGACAAAATTTATTTAATCAATCTCATTAATTGATTTCCTTTCTCTTATAAATTAATTAAGAATGTTAATTAATTAATAGAATTAATTTCGCGTAACAGAATTATTTAAAATTTGTGCGTAACGGTAAAGTCGTTTTGAAGGGACCTGTTCCTTCCGAAAAGACGTTAGTTTTCCCAAAAGACACAACGTTCTGGAAAGACATGTCTGAACTGATGCGTTCTCACCATTGTCCAAACAGACGCGTTCCTTGCTTAGGTGGCTATAAATAGAGAGTCTTTTTCCATTTTTCAACACTGAAATTTTTTCCTCTCTGCATACACTTTCTGACAAAAATAAAATTGTCGATCGACTGAGTCTGTGTGTGCTCTCGTTGATGTTCTTGCATTCACTGAAATTAGTGGAGTTTGAGGTACCGCTACTTCTCTAATAGTTAATCTGTTTTATCTTGGGAGGAATTAAACTGTAACCTCGGGTACTTGGGGGGATTAAATTTCTTACGAAAACACAGTGGGTTCTGTGGACTCGAATTATTATTTTCTATCTGTTTCATCTTTTTTCTGTTTCTATTTTTCCTAACCTGAATACAGGAGATAACAAGCTTAAGAAATTTAATTTGGTTTCTGTATTTGAGGTTTCTGGAGATTAAAACCTCTATGGTTTTCTACTCTGTTTGAATTTTAAAATTTATTCCTAAAAACTTTATCGTTAAATCAGAAACAGGCTGTGTAAGGATTTATTCCTTACTGTTAGTATTTTCACATACTAAAATTGTAATGGCAGAAAAATAACAAATTCAAGTCAAGTAAATGTTGGAACAATGAGTGCTGCAACAACATTGGTTGCACACAATCATTCAACTTCTGCCCTTGCACCGGCTGAGAAACCTGCAAAGTTTTGTGGAGTCGACTTCAAGAGATGGTAGCAGAAGATGTTCTTCTATCTGATTATGTTGACTCTACAGAGGTTCATCAGTGAGAACATTCCTATTCTATCGGATGGAACTCCGGACGAAGAACGATTCTTGGTAACAGAAGCATGGAAGCATTCAAATTTTTTTGTGTAAAAACTATATTCTGAGTGGCCTGCAAGATGATCTGTACAATGTGTAAAGTAGTGTCAAGACCTCAAAAGAACTCAAGGATGCTTTAGAAAAGAAGTACAAAAAAGAGGATGCCAGAATGAAGAAGTTCATTGTGGCAAAGTTCTTGGACTATAAGATGATAAAGAGTAAGACCGTCGTCACCCAAGTTCAAGAATTGCAGGTGTCCACGATCTCATTGCTGGAGGTATAAATTTATTTAATGCCTATTTTGAACATATTAAGTCTATTATTAATACTCACAGAATCTTTAATGTAGGATTGATTGTGAATAATGCTTTGCAAGTGGCGGTCATTATTGAGAAGTTACCTTCGTTGTGGAAGGACTTCAGAAACCACTTGAAACATAAACGGAAGGAGATTACTGTTGAAGATCACATGGTAAGGCTGAGAATCGAAGAGGATAAAAAGGACGGATAAAAGAGGTCACGTGGTAATTCAACAATATTTGGAGTAAATATTGTTGAAGAAGATCCCACAAAATCAAAGAAAAGAAAGAAAGCATCTGGTCCAAAGAGCAATCCTCTTAAGAAGAAATTCAATGAAAACTGCTTCAATTGTGGCAAACGTGGTCATAGGTCTACTGAATGTCGAGGTCCCAAGAAGGAAAAAAAGAAGGATCAAGTAAATTTGACTGAATCCAAAGAAAAGATGGACGATCTCTGTGCAATGCTTTCAGAATGTAACTTGGTTGGAAATCTAAGAGAATGGTGGATAGATTCTGGTGCCTTATGCCATGTTTGTGCCAACAAAGAATTATTTACATCATATACTCCAGCACCAGCAGACGATAAGTTATTAATGGCGAACTCCGCTGCTGCAAAGGTTGAAGGAACTGGCAAGGTCCACTTAAAGATGACCTCGGGCAAAGTGGTGATTTAGTTTCTATACCAGTCCTTACGAAGAATGGATTCAAATGTGTATTTGTTTTTGATAAAGTTGTAGTAAGTAAGAATGAGATGTATGTAGGAAAAGGTTACCTCACTGAGGGCCTCTTCAAACTTAATGTAATTGCACTTGATATGACTTAAGATTCTGCTTCTTCTTACTTGCTTGAGTCTAAATGTTTATGGCATGAACGTTTGGGACACATCAATAACAAAACCTTGCGAAAACTGATTAATTTAAATGGTTTGCCTAAATTTGAGTGCAATAAATCAAAATGTCCAGTTTGCGTTGAATCTAAGTATGCTAAGCATCCTTATAATTTTGTTGAAAGGAATTCATATCCTTTAGAACTGATTCACACGGACATTTGTGACATGAAGTCATAGTTCATACCCATTAGAACTGATTCACTCTGAGATTTGTGACATGAAGTCAACACCATCACGTGGTGGGAAAAAGTATTTCATAACTTTTATTGACGATTGCACTAGATATTGTTATGTCTATTTGCTAAATGGTAAGGATGAAGAAATAGATGCATTTAGGCAATATAAAACTGAAGTTGAAAATCAGTTCGATAGAAAGATCAAAATGATCAGAAGTGATAGAGGTGGAGAATATGAATTTCCATTTGCAGAAATATGTTTGGAAAATGGAATCATCCATCAAACTACTGCTCCTTACTCTCCTCAATCTAATGGAATTACGGAAAGGAAAACCAAACTTTAAAGGAAATGATGAATGCCTAACTTATAAGTTCAGGTTTACCAAAAAACTTGTGGGGGAAGCTATCCTTACAGCAAATCGAATACTCAATAGAGGGCCTCACAACAAGACACATGTTATTCCATATGAGAAATGGAAAGGTAGAAAACCCAACTTGAAATATTTCAAAGTGTGGATTGTGTATTCATTGGATATGCCACAAATAGTAAGGCATGTCAATTTTTGGTTCATAAGTCTGAACATCCGGATACTCATGACAATACGGTAATGGAATCAGATAATGCTGAATTCTTTGAATATATCTATCCGTATAAAACTAGACTTGAGTCATCTAGTAGGGGGTCAAAACGACCTCAAGAAGAACCAAAAGAGAATGTACCTAATGAAGAGAGTCCAAGGCACAGTAAACGGTCAAAGGGACAGCTACTTCATTTGGATCTGACTTTGTAACATTCCTTCTTGAAAGTGAGCCTCAAACGTTCAAGGAAGCTATGTTGTCTAGTGACTCAATCTCTTGGAAAGAGGTTGTCAATAGTAAGATTGAATCAATCTTAAGCAATCATACTTGAGAATTGGTTGATCTTCCTCCATGAAACAAACCCTTGGGTTCAAAATGGATTTTCAAAAGGAAGATGAAAGATGATGGAACTATTAACAAATATAAAGCAAGACTTGTTGTCAAAGGTTTCAGACAGAAAAAAGGTCTTGATTATTTTGACACATACTCGCCAGTGACTAGGATTATATCAATTCGAATGTTAATTGCCCTAGCTTCAATATACGACCTTGAAATCCATCAAATGGATGTGCAAACTGCCTTCTTTAATGGAGAGCTGGAAGAAGAGATTTAAATGGAACAACCTGAGGGTTTCGTAGTTCCCATTAAAGAAAAGAAAATATGTAAACTTGTTAAGTCACTTTATGGACTAAAACAAGAACCGAAACAATGGCATGCAAAGTTTGATCAAACCATGTTGGAAAATAGATTTAAGATCAATGAATGTGATAAATGTGTCTACATTAAAGATGTTACAAATCAGGAAGTCATTGTATGCCTATATGTGGATAACATGCTGATAATGAGCAAGGACATTGCTAATGTAAAAGCTACTAAGCGTATGCTTGCTAGTAAGTTTGATATGAAAGATCTAGGAGTTGCCGATTTGATATTGGGAATTAAGATTCATAAAACTCCTAACGGTCTAGCATTGTCTCAATATCATTATATTCTAAAGATACTTGCAAAGTTCAAGTACTTGAATTTCAAAAGGGCAAAGACCCTAATTGATGTGAACCTTAATCTTGCTAAGAATAAAGGTGAAAGTCAGTTTCAATTGGATTATGCTAGAGTATTGGGAAGTTTGATATATGTCATGAACTGTACACGACCAGACATAGCGTACGCTATAAGTAAACTGAGTCGATACACAAGTAATCCCAATCAAAATCATTGGATGGCAATGAAGAGAGTTTTAGGGTACTTAGATGACACTCAAAACTATGATTTGCATTACAACAAATATCCAGCAGTTGTTGAAGGATATAGTGATGCAAATTGGATTACTGAGTCAACTGAAACAAAATCCACTAGTGGATATGTTTTCACTATTGGTGGAGGAGCAATATCTTGGAAATCATCCAAACAAACATGTATATCTCGCTCTACAATGGAGTCTGAATTCATCGCCT
This sequence comes from Solanum tuberosum, assembly GCF_000226075.1. Taxonomy (NCBI): domain Eukaryota; kingdom Viridiplantae; phylum Streptophyta; class Magnoliopsida; order Solanales; family Solanaceae; genus Solanum; species Solanum tuberosum. The sequence goes on from NW_006239400.1 coordinate 196,966, forward strand.
TAGACAAGGCAGGTGAAGTAGCTGAATGGCTCCGGAATTTCTTAGGAGATATTCCATTTTGGCCCAAACTAATGGCCCCTATATGTATACACTGCGATAGTCAAGCTGCAATAGGAATGGCTGGAAGCATTATGTATAACGGGAAGTCTCGTCACATACGACGAAGACACAACTCTATTAGACAACTACTCTCTAGTGGAATTATCACAATTGACTATGCAAAGTCAAAGGATAATGTGTCGGATCCATTTACAAAGGGCCTAACTAGAGAGGGAGTTGAGAGATCATCGATAGGAATGGGATTATGGCCGAGAACAAGTCATTGCGGCGGTAACTCTACCTAGAAGACTGGAGATCCCAAGATCTAGGTTCAAGAAGATCAAACAAAGTCAGACATGATGGTTCAACATTGTTGAAATTTATTTTATGGTCAATTCTTATGATGAGACAATGTTTAGTAACCAGGATAAAGACATAAAGACTTTTTAATGGTTTCTAAGTTTGATGCAGGGTATATCAAATAGTGTATCTACGGGATAACACAGTTAGAAACCACTTATGTAAGTGTGAAGTGTAAGCCGCTTCAAGGAGAATCCGGTAAGGCAGTTCTCTAAGCACTTATTAACCAAGACGTGTTCATGGCTGAAACGAACAAAACAATGAGAACCAACAACTGTTCAAGGGTTGATTGTGTGACTTATGTTGTCTAGGTATACACTAAAACTCGACGGTTCAAAGATATCAAATCTACCGGTTGATTGAGTGTATATGATATATGTTCAGTATGAAAAGTTCAAAGGGAAACCTACTTATCCAGATGTGATTAACCCTTACTTACGAGACACACAAGTTTTCCATGCATATGTTTTAACAATAGAAATTCCCCATTCAAGTAGGGGATTGTTGGGTTTTAGCAAGGTGTGAATGGGAAATAAGTAGAGAAAAATGGAAAATGTGGGGGGAACCAATTTTTGGAGGGAAAATGAAAAGTCATTTCAAATGGAAAGTCTTTGAAAATGAAAAATCATTTCTCCCATATTGGTAGAAGAAAGAAAAATTGTTGTCCTTATATTAGGAAACACTTTCTTTAGTTCTTAAAGGGTTAAGAAGAAGTTTCCCCCTTACGCTGATGTCGTCGCTCACTCGGCTTCGGCTTCAGATTTTGGATTTGGATTTGGATTTGCCAAATGATGTGATTGATTGATAATATTTTTGGACAAAATTTATTTAATCAATCTCATTAATTGATTTCCTTTCTCTTATAAATTAATTCAGAATTTTAATTAATTATCATAATTAATTTCACGTAACATAATTATTTGAAATTCGCGCGTAACGATAAAGTCATTTTGAAGGGACATGTTCCTTCCGAAAAGACGTTATTTTTCTCAAAAGACACTAAGTTCTAGAAAGACATGTCTGAACAGATGCGTTCACACCATTGTCTGAACAGATGAGTTCCTTGCTGCAAGTGGCTATAAATAAAGTGTTTTTTTCCATTTTTCAACACTGAAATTTTTTCCTCTCTGCATACATTTTCTTACAAAAACAAAATTGTTGATCGACTGAGTCTGTGTGTGCTCTCGTTATTGTTCTTGCGTTCACTGAAATTAGTGAAGTTTGAGGTACCACTACTTTTCTAATAGTTAATTTGTTTTATCTTGGGAAGAATTAATCTGTGACCTCAGGTACTTCAGGGGATTAAATATCTTAAGGAAACACAGTAGGTTCTGTGGACTCGGATTATTATTTTATGTATATTTCATCTTTTGTCTATTTCTATTTTTTCCTAACCTAAATACAAGAGATAACACTTATTTAAATCTCTCAAATTTGTCTATCCTAATGCGTTCTTCATTAACCGGAAATGACGCGGCTTTGTGACTGTTAATGCAGCTGCAAAGTTGTCCAGCTCCGACCTCTATTCAGTTCTTAATGTCAGTAAAAATGCAACGCTCCAAGAGATCAAAGTATCTTATTGCATGCTTGCTGGAAAGGTATACTCATCTATTTGCTTAATTTTTTTTTTTTGCCTTTGTCATTTGTAAGTTGTTATTATTACATTACTAGTAAAATTACCCGCACCTCACGCGGGAATGTTATATCATGGAATTTATAAATAATACTTAAAATTTATCTGTCATTAAAACACTATATTATCTTACATAAAATATTATGTAGTAAATAACATTAATAATGTAAAGGAAAATTAAAATTATAACATCTTATCATTTATCCTTAATAACATAAAAATAAATTAATGACTGTAAAAATGCATACCAGGATTTGTAACAATAAAATGCAACAGAAAGGAAAAAATTGAGCCCACTGAATGCATAGTGTCCCCGTAAGGAAAGTATTCCCCTCTAGTACCCGAGGTTTAAAGGAATAGATCCTCTCAGAATAGAACGATTCTATTCACCATGAAATTTCTTGGGAACTTACCCGCATGATTTGGCCCATCTTTTTTTCCTCCATGTTAAAACACTTGTCAGTAAGACAATGTAGTCAAGTCAATAGCTGCCAGAGTAAAAGATTGATAGATAGTGTATTGATACAGAAATAATGGTGTCAGTGAGCAACTCAATAGGAGAAAAGTACACAAAATTTAATTGTAGAGGAGGAGGAGGAGGAGGAGGTGAAGGAGGAGGCGGAGGAGCAGAAAAAGGAGAAGAAGGAGGAGGAGGAGAAGGAGGAGATGAGGAGGAGGAGGAGGAAGAGGAGGAGGATGATAAGGAGGAGGAAGAGGAGAAGAAGTAGAAGAAGGAGGAGGAGGAGGAGGAGGAGAAGGAGGAGATGAGGAGGAGGATAAGGAGGAGAAGAAGAAGAAGGCTAAGGAGAAGGAGAAGAACGAGAAGGAGGAGAAGTAGGAGAAACAGGAGAAGTAGAAGAAGGAGGAGAAGAAGCAGATAAGCAGGAGAAGAAGAAGACGCAGGAGAAGAAGGAGAAGAAGAAGTAGGAGAAGAATAATCACAAGAAGCAGGAGAAGAAGAAGAAGTAGGAGAAGCAGGAGAAGAAGAAGTCTCTCTATTTATAGACAACAAAGGATAGTGTGAACAAATGTTTATAGTGCCTTATCGGAAATGTCACAACTATTTGGAAAAGTTGCAACCCTTCAGAAAGGTCACAACCTTTCATTAAAGTCACAACTTTTAAAAAAAGTCGCAACTCTTCATTAATTCACGACTTTTCATAAAAGTGATAATTTTTCATGAAAGGGGAAGGCTAGTTTTGGAAATAAGTAAATTAAAAGGGAATCTTGGTTTGTGGTGGCGCCACGTAGGCGGACCTAGGGTTCTCTTATATATATGATTTTGACTTGACGCACCTATTAAGAAAATAATGATTGGTGCAGTGATTTATCATTTTAACCTTATTAATTGATGGGGTCCCAAATATATTTACTCACGACATTTTTAAAAGACATTAACTCAATATTGATTAATAAATTGGTAGGAAAAACAAAATTGTCCTTCCTTGATTTGTCAAAAATTACAAGTAAAAAAGAAAATCAAATTAGAAAATATTTGATAAGTAAATAGGAATGGAATGATATTTCAGTTGATTTGTATCACTAACCATATGTGAATTGCTTATAAAATTAATTCTTGAAATTTTATGTAACACCCCAAAAATTTCTAAGCTAAGACCTGAATAATTCTATAATACCTGCAACTCTACTATTAAAATTTGAATCGTCGCATAACACCTCAAACTTTGAGAAAGGCTAAAGAGGGCTAACGGGCAAGTCCACGAATCCAAAATAGACCATGGATCCTTCATGAAACCCTAAATGGTCTATTTAGGGGTCCACGACCCATTTAAGGGGAGGTAGCCAACCGTCCAGGGCATCCAAGCGGTGAGTCCTTGTAACACCCCGTATGTTAGAAATACAGGTGGCACCAACGGGCACCACCCACGGACCGTAGGGTGACCCATGGTCCGTTCTGGTGGCCCATGGTTCACCACCTGTGACCCTTCCCCCAGAACACTCAGAAAAATTAGCTAAGGGTAGACCTACGCCAGAACCTACGGACCGTAGTTCAAACCGTGGTTTGTGGTCCAGGGTCGTAGGTTAGACCCCTAGTTTCAGCTCCCAGTCGCCAAGCGATGATTGACCAGCACAGATAGTCGGTCCTGCCACAGTCCGTCGGTCTGGTCCGTCGATGGTCCCGACAACTTTTAAGTCAGGGGTTATTTGGTCTTTTACTTATGCATTGGACCCCTAAACTACGTCGTTTAATGCCTAAACTACATAGTTTTGGTCATTTTTAGCCTAGCAACTTAATTAGAACCTACTCTAGTCAATTATTTCTCAAAATAATTGATCAAACTTAGAACCAGAAAGGAGAAAGAGTCGACCAAAAGCTTTCCAAGAATGCAACAAGGTTTCTTTCAGTTCCAGCCCTAAATCAAAAGATTTCTCCATGGAATTCGTCACCAGGTATGTGGGATTTCACTAGTGGGTTCCTTTCACCCCATTAGGTCCCTATATTTCGGTCAGAATCTTGATTCCCTTAATATTATCTAGACCTAGGGTTTCTTGAATGTTAGAAATTATTGGGTTTTAGTTGTTAGAATGATCCAAATCAGATTATCACATTGTTGCTTAGTTTCTTGTATGATACTCAGAACCCTAGCTATGTAGTTCTTTTTAGTTCATTAATTACACATGCTAGGTCAGTTATTTCAGTTATATATATATATGCTTCAGTTTACGAATGTCACATTATCAGTTATAATTGTTGCATTCTTAGAGTTTGTATGTCAGAAATTGAGCTATCCAACAGTTCAACATCTTAGTCATATTTTTGCTTATACACATTCTAGTTGGGAGTAGACTTACACCGAGTGGACTAGGGTTCATCGTACTGGAACAGTCCCAGAACTATGTGCCCCCGTTGCTTTATAAGTCCCCTCTATGTGCATTGCATTTTAGTGATCACGCCAGTCATGCCTCTATACCTTTGGAAGGGTATATTGGGTCCTCTCGATGGGGCTTATAAATCGGACTCCACATTTAGATCATGTAGTTTTATGTCGGTTATTAGTAGCTCCCACAGTCCAGTAATATTCTATTGCATTGACCAGGTTATCAGTTACAATCACATTTCAGTTTGAGCATGTTATAAACTTGGTCATTGCATTCAGTCATTTCATGTTCAGTATTCTCTGCTTAGTATCATATTTATCTCTTATCATTGCTCAGATATATGCTTTGATTCAGTTATGATTATTGTTCAGCTTTACTCTATCATGCATACTCAGTACCTTTCAAGTACTGATACATACTCTGCGCTACATCTTCTAGTGATGTAGGTCTAGGTTCTCAGCTTCCAGATCACACATAGATTGGTTCTTGATCTCCAGTTCAGTAGCATCAGTGGTGAGTTTCCATTCTTCGAAGACGGTTGACATGATTGTTTCTTTTGCTTTAGTCTTTAGTTTCAGTTTTGCTAGATTTAGCTGGGGCATGTCCCAGCACTTCTAGTAAGTTAGAGGCTTATTTCTGACATAGTTAGATTCACCTTTAGCACTTGAGTTTGACCTTTCAGTTGTTGTTAAACTCTTAGTATTTAGATATCATATTTTATATGGGTATTCCCCATCTTTTCAGTTTATCTCATTATTAGCTTCCGCACAGTAATTATTGAATAATTTTATCTTTAGTATGCTTATGATATGCCAGCAGGGTTAGCTTGGGGTCACTCATGATCCTAAGTCCCGTGTTCGCGTCTTGGGGGTAGGTTCGAGGCATGACAAACTTGAGGTCTTTCAACTGCTCTTTCAATTCCTTAAGCTTAGCTAAAGCCATTCTGTAAGGAGGAATAGAAATAGACTGGGTATCTGGAAGGATATCAATTTCAAAGTCAATTTCCCTTTTGGGAGGACCTCCGGGAAGATCTTCTGGAAACTCTTCTGGAAACTCATTAACTACAGGAACTGACTCAAGAGTTGGGGTTTCAGAGCTTGAATCCTTAACCCGAACTAGATGATAGAGATACCCCTTAGAAATTATCTTTCTAGCCTTAAGGTAAGAAATGAATCGACCCATACACGCTAAACTTCTACCCTTCTATTCTAAGATTGGTGCATCTGGAAAATGAAAACGAACAATCGTAGTTCTACAATCGACTGAGGCATAACACGAATGTAACCAATCCATGCCTAGAATGACATCGAAGTCTACTATTTCTAATTCTACTAGATCTACTGAGGTGACTTTCTGGGAGACTGTGACCGGGCAATTTCTGTATACCCATCTAGCTATAACTGGGTCACCGACTAGAGTTTAGATAGAGAAGGGTTTTGAGAGTGTTTTTGGACTAATATTAAAGTTGACTGATATATAGGAAGTTACAAAGGAAAGAGTAGCCCCTGACTCTAACAAAGCATAAACATCTAAGTTAAAAACTCGCGACGTACCAGTGACTATATCAAGATACTCTTCCTGATCCTGGCATGCCCGGAGAGCATACAACTTGTTTTGGCGCTGACTGCCACCTGTACAAGATGAGTTACCCTGCTGAGTCGGGTGACTTGCTGGTGCTGCTGAAGTTGTGGACTGAGCTGAACCATTATTGCCTCGTTGACCCTGTTTAGCAGAAGGACACTCTTTCAACCTGTGACCAGTCTGACCACACCCAAAACATCCTTCCCTTCCTGCAAGACACTCGCCCGGATGGTTCTTACCACACTTTGGACAAGTTGGGTAGGTTCTTATACCTGAAATACTACCGTGAGACTTAGAGTTTGATGCCCTACCTTTTTGATCATTCTGGAACTTGGAGGATGGAACACTAGCTGATGAAGGTGCCGGAGCTGAAGACTTTTGCTGAAACTGCGAGCGATTTCTACCGCCCGATTTCTGTTATGAATACTCATAATTACATATTCTAGCCTTTTTGTTCTCCTTAGCCTGGTCCCTAAGCTTATCTCCCTCAACCTGCTGAGCACAAGTCATGAGCCTAGAGATGTTCATATTTTCTAGCAGCATAGCATTGTTTTCAGAAAGTCGGATACCCCATATAGAAACTTGTTCATTTAAGCCCTGTAATCAGCAACCATGTGAGGAGCATACTTGGAGAGTTGGGTGACTGACCCTAAAGATCAACATTCCTACTTGGAAGTGGGAATTGATCAACATGGACTTTATCACAGGTTTACCTCGTACTCGCAGACAACATGACTCCATTTGGGTGATAGTTGACAGAGTCACTAAGTCTGCATGCTTTTTGGTTGTTAAGACTACACATTCGGCTGAGGACTATGCCAAGCTTTACATTAATGAGATAGTTAGTTTGCATGGGGTTACTTTGTCTATCATCTCAGATAGAGGTCCTCAGTTTACCTCTCATTTCTGGAAGTCATTTCAGAAAGGTCTTGGTACTCAGGTTTATCTTAGCACAACATTTCATCCACAGACAGATGGTTAGGCAGAGCGTACCATTCATACCTTAGAGGAAATGTTAAGAGCTTGTGTGATCGATTTCAAGGGTAGTTGGGATGATCACCTTCCTCTTATAGAGTTCGCCTACAA
>NW_006239400.1:204549-214242 GCF_000226075.1 Solanum tuberosum
GAGGCATTGTATGGGCGTAGATGTAGATCTCCAGTTGGTTGGTTTGAAGTAGGTGAAGCAACCTTGATAGGACCAGATTCTGTCCTTGATGCTATGGAGAAAGTGCAACTCATTAGAGACAAACTTAAAACAGCTCAGAGTCGCCAGAAGTCCTACGCAGATGTAAGGAGAAGGGAATTAGAGTTCCAAGTTGATGATTGGGCTTTTCTGAAAGTGTCACCTATGAATGGGGTGATGAGATTTGGAAAGAAAGGGAAGCATATGTAGGCCCTTATAAGATTCTGAAAAGAGTTGGTAAAGTGGCTTATAAGTTAGAGTTGCCAGCAGAACTAGCAGTAGTGCATCCAGTCTTTCACATTTCGTTGTTGAAGAAGTGTGTGGGTGATCCAACATCCATTGTACCTTTAGAAAGTGTGGCCGTGAAGGATAGTCTCACTTATGAAGTGGTACCAGTTGAAATCCATGATCGTCAGGTTCGAAGGTTGAGACACAAAGAAGTCGCTTCAGTTAAGGTTTTGTGGAGGAGTCGGTCCGTAGAGGGAGCTACTTGGGAAGCAGAAGCAACCATGAAGGCGAAGTATCCTCATCTCTTTCCTTCCAATTCCATTCCAGCTTGAGGTAATTGTTCCTCTTCAATTTTTCAGACATTCATACGTAGTTTCAGTCTCAGCATCATGTTCCCTCAGTTTGTACTTGCATTCCCTCAGTGCTGCTCTTTTCCCTCCATCTCTAGCTAGTTTAGTCTTCATTCGAGGATGAATGTTCCCAAGGGTTATATAATGTAACACCCCGCATGTTAGAACTACCAAAATGCAGATTTCTGAAGTTGCAGGTGGAACCACGGGCACCACCCATGGTCCGTTCTGGTGGTTCGTGGTTCACCACCTGCGACCCTTCTCCCAGAACCCTTAGAAAAATTGGCTAAGGGTAGACCCACACCAGGACCTACGAAAAGTAGGTCAGACCACGGTCCGTGGTCTAGGGCTGTATGTAAGACCCCCAGTTTCAGCTCCCAATCGCCAAGAGACAGTTGATCAGCACGGACTGTCGGTCCTGCCACGGTCCATCGGTGGGCCTGAGAGCTTTTAAGTCAGGGGTTGTTTGGTCTTTTCCTTATGCGTTGGACCCCTAAACTATGTTGTTTAACCCATAAACTACGTAGTTTGGTCATTTTTAGCCTAGCAACTTAATTAGAACCTACTCTAGTCAATTATTTCTCAAAATAATTGATCAAACTTAGAACCAGAAAGGAGAAAGAGTCGACCAAAGCTTTCCAAGAATGCAACAAGGTTTCTTTCAGTTCCAGCCCTAAATCGAAAGATTTCTCCATGGAATTCGTCACCAGGTATGTGGGATTTCACTAGTGGGTTCCTTTCACCCATTAGGTCCCTATATTTCGGTCAGAATCTTGATTCCCTTAATATTATCCAGACCTAGGGTTGCTTGAATGCTAGAAATTATTGGGTTTTAGCTGTTAGAATGATCCAAATCAGATTATCACATTGTTGCTTAGTTTCTTGTATGATACTCAGAACCCTAGCTATGTAGTTCTTTTAGTTTATGAATTACACAAGCTAGGTCAGTTATTTCATATATATATATGTGCTTCAGTTTACGAATGCCACATTATCAGTTATAATTGTTGGATTCTCAGAGTTTGCATGTCAGAAATTGAGCTATCTAACACTTTAGCATCTCAGCCATACTATTGCTTATAAACATTCTAATTGGGAGTAGACTTAGACCGAGTGGACTAGGGTTCAGTGTACCCGAATAGTCCTAGAACTACGTGCCCCCGTAGGTTTATAAGTCCCCTCTGTGGGCATTGCAATTTAGTGATCACTCAAGTCAGGCCTTTATACCTCTGGCATGCTATATTGGGTCTTCTCGATAGGGCGTATACATCGGAGTCCACATTTAGCTCGTGTGGTTTTATGTTGGTTATTATTAGCTCCCACAGTCCAGTGAGATTCTATTGCATTGACCATGTTATTAGTTACAGTCAGATTTTAGTCTCAGCATGTTATAAACTTGGTCATTGCATTCATTCATTTCATGTTCAGTATTCTCAGTTTAGTATCATGTTTATCTCTTATTAGTGCTCAGATATATGCTTTAATTCAGTTATGATTATTGTTCAGCTTTACTCTATACTGCATGCTCAGCACCTTTCAAGTATTGACGCATACTCTGCGCTATATCTTCTAGTGATGTAGGTTCAGGTTCTCAGCTTCCAAATCACGCATAGATCGGTTCCCAATCTCCAATTCAGCAGCATCAGTGGTGAGTCCTCATTCTTCGAGGACGGTTGACATGATTGTTTCTTTTTCTTTTGTCTTTAGTTTCAGTTTTGCTAGATTTAGCTGGGGCATGTTCCAACACATCTAGTCAGTTTAGAGGCTTATTTCAGACATAGTTAGATTCAGCTGTAGCACTTGAGTTTGACCTTTCAGTTGTTGTTAAACTCTCAATATTTAGATATCAGATTTATTATGGGTATTCGCCATCTTTTCAATTTATCTTATTTTTAGCTTCCGCACAATAATTATTGAATCAGTTTATCTTTAGTATGCTTATGATATACCAGGAGGGTTATCTTGGGGTCACTCGTGATCCTAGATCCGATGTCCGCGTCCTTGGGGTAGCTTCGGGGGGTGATTGTCCTCTTGATGGGACCCTAGACGGTCCTTGGTGGCTTGTACCGTTCGTTTAGGGGTCCATACAAGTCACCCGTCATATTTTAAGTGTAAGGTCAAGCTCAAACGACCATATCTCTCAGAACATGACGAATTAGGTGGCCTATAAACTAAAGTTATTTGCGTTCTCTTTTCAACACCACCAAGTTTGTCTTATTTTGATTTCAGAGTAAAAAGTTATGCCTCTTTTAGTGCAGCTATGTCGGGCAGGTGAAGCTTCACGATTGGCTATACGACCCTTGAAGTGCTTCATGGGCTGTGAAACCTTAAACAGTATGTGAAGCCTTCCTTTTAAGGCACGTCGTTAGTCTTTTAAGATGGGATTATTTTGGTCTTTCCCATATGCGTTTGGTACGTAAGCAATGTCATTTTAATCCCTATTCTAAACCTAAACCACAACGTTTTACACCTAATTAAGGGCTTATAAAGTGTTAATCAATTTTATTTTATGTTCATTAACTTCAAGACATTAGACTAAGGTTCTATGAGGAGAAAAGCTAGGTTTTGAGCGTTCTTTGAGTTTCATCAATTTCGCCAAGAACATTATTTTTCCAGGTATGTAAGACTATCATAGTGTTGGACTAATTTGTCCTCACACCCTAAATCTAATTTCAAATCAGTAAAAGAGTAATCTAGGGTTCTATCCTTAGATTTGAGTATTCTTGAGATGAGTTGATTTTGAGTTCTTGAGTTCCTCATTCTTTTTGAAATTCTATTCTTGATTATTGAACTACTATATGTTATGCATTTGAGATTCTTGAATTGATTCTTTCATGTCTATATTTCAGCATGAACCCTATAATTGAGTATTCTTGAGATGCGTATTATCGTTCAGGTGAGTTCTGAGTATTGAGTTTTCTATATTGTTATTGAGATCCTTGAGTTGATTCGTCCATGTCTATATTTTAGCATGAACCCTGTTTTGAGTTATAAAAGTTGAAAATCTTTTAAAGCCAACATTTGCGTTTTAAACTGAGTTTTTGAGGAAGGGAAGAGGAGTTTGAGGAAGAGTATAAGGGAACTAAGTATTTTCAAAATATTCCATTTTTTCATGAAGAAAGAGAGTATTATTTTGAGAAAAGAGAAACTTTGATTTTTAAACGAGTTTATGAGTTCAGATATATTTCAAAACAGTACCTCTTTTAAGAGATAGTTTGAGCAATTATCTCACACTAGAGAAAGAATATGTTTTATACATTTGAGCATGTGTACATATATATTATTGGGAATAGTATTGAGCACGGATATGGGGATGTGTTTAGACAACTCAAAATCCTCATAAACCATGTATGCCAACATGGGTAAATGATCATACTACTTCGATGAATCCTTAGTGCCTTCGGGCAGAGCTTAGTGAATCCACTTAGTTGAGGTGTCCTATATCTCGGTAAGGTTTAAGACATTTCTGGCAGCGTGGGTGAGATGTTGCATCATCACGTAGCTCATAGTGATGGTTGTCGGTTAGAGAATTTCCCAATAGAGTTAAAGTGTATTTTTAATATATCACTTATTATGCTGAGTTCAGAAATGAGTATGTATTTTAGAAGCTTTAAATAATTTAAATCTTTCATTTCTTTACATTCAACTTCAGTATATTTTATCTACTACAGTCCTTTCTTTCAGTTATTTCTTTATTCTTTTGTGTTATAGTTGAACTCCAACTCTTCAATTCAGCACTCATTTGAGGAGTTCTACTACAAGTGAGACTATTTGTTCAACAAACTCCTTGACTCTTTAGACTCATTCTTCAAATCAAACTTATTTATTCTTTCTCTTCAATTCATCATTTGTTTTTTTCTTTGAGTTTTATCACGAAATTAACATTATTTATTATTTGATTTTTGTACTCTTGTATTTGTTCATTTTAAAAGGTTTCCCGAATTCAACTACTCGTAACTGTGTACATTTGGATCATGTTGACTAACGTGTTTCATCTTTCTTTGTCAATCATCAAAAGTGCATTGAACCCAACATATATGTTATACTCCAGTTGTTCCTATTTATATGTCGTTCTTACTAGAAATATATATACTTTAATACTTGTTATTTCACAAAACCAATACATAAATAACATTATTCTTCATATTTTACCCTAGAGAGTTATTAGTCCTGAAAGCAAGAATTTGACCAACATAGAAAAACTAAATGATTAATTCATGTTCATTAATCAATATAATTAATCAAATAAATTACCTTATATTTATTTATTGAAAACTTGACATTAAGAGATCACTAAATAAAGGGCACAATGATAAACTTACATAGTTTTTAAGGGGCATGAAATCTAAAATGATGACATATAAATAAGAACGGCGGAGGGGGGGGGGTATTTAATTATAATAATAATTAAAGGAATGAACTAATTACGACTCAGTTTTAGCCCCCTTTCCATCCTAAGTAATTTGTTAACTCATCTCATATTTTTGGTTTTGAAAAAGTGTAACCCAATACGAACCAAAATAAATTTTGGTTTGCTTTGATTTTTCTCTTTTCGATTTGGCTTTTTTGGCTTGGTTATTCGGTTATGCCAATAATTAATAACATAATCAAACTTATATTTGCAATTTGAATATATATATATATATATATCAATTTTTTTAAGTTTTTTTTATTTTTATTTTTCTAAATCCGAAACCAAACCAAATAACCAATCCAAATTAGACTTCGATTCAATTTAGTTTGATTTTTTTATTTAATCCAAATCGTGCACGCCCCTATGTTTAACTCCAAAATTCAATTCAACCTATCATTTAATACCCTTATTTACATTATTTCCACTAGGGGTTAGAAAATTCTAGTGTCTTAGGAACTTTGATAGGTTCTTAAATATGAAAAAATAACCAAGGAAAATAGGCACAAGAAGTCCACTTTCTTCATAAATTGGGAAGAGCTGCCAGATTGAATTTTGAATGGTTTTTGTTTTGTTTTCATTTTTATTATTAATATCAAATATAATTTGAATTGAAGAAAAGAAACACAAATACAACTAATGTCAAGAAAAGAAGGAACATAATATTTATTCATTAACAAATCAAGGTCTTTTGAAAAAGAAGTACAAAAAATTAGGTTTAAGAAATTGCGTCTGCCGTGAGTCGAACCCGGGTCTATTGCTTGGAAGGCAATTATCCTAACTGTTGGACTACAAACGCTTGTTGACTTTGAGACATGATTTTAGTATTTTATTACATCTACATATACATATACATATACATATACATATACATTAGGGATGACAATTGAGCGGGTCATAATGAGTTAAGATAACAATCGGGTCAAGACCCAACTCAATCCAAATTTTCTAGGATCAAAATGAGTTGTGTCAAAATGTATTAGGTAATGTGTTATATAACGGGTCAAGACCCAACCTAACCTAATTTGTACAAAGCTTAATTGTTTATTTGTTCTTTTAAAGTACTTTAGTACCTAATAAAATTGTTTTTTTTCTTTAATATGAATATATATAACACATCAAATTGAAAAAAAAATTAAAAATATTTGACAAGATTTCTCATGAGCCAATTAGGATTACATATCAACCCAATTTTTAATGGGTTGAAATAATGAATGGGCGGTTCAATAACCCACCCAAACTTAAATAGTTTGAGAGGGTTGGGTTTGATTTTTCCATCCCTAATATACATATACTATACATAGGAATTTATGTACAGTCGTGCAAGATGGCCGTCCTGACCACGGTCCGTCGTTAGTGGTCCGTCGGTAGGGGGCTGGCAGTTATTTTTAGGGGCAGTGGGGTCTTTTCCTAATTAGTCTAGCCTAATACTGTGTCATTTTGCCTAAGTTTAACACCTCTATATAAGTATTTTAACTCCAAAATTTCCCAATAGAAATCATTCTCTCAATTCACCAAAAAGAAGAACTCTCCAAATATTTCTCTCTCTAGAACTCGAAGAAGAGGAAGGATTCAACATAGGGTTTCAAGGCAAGCCTCCATTTTCACCATTGATGATAAGCAGTTGGACTTGAGGTATGATATTATTCATCCATGGATTCCTTCCATCCATGGAGTTCCCAACTTCTCCTATTTTCAAAGACAGAAATCCCCAATTAAGTTAGGGTTTTCTTCAATTGCCATGGATTCTCTTCAATGTTGATTTAAATGATTGAATTATGATCTCTTATGCATGAATTGATGAAATACTATGGTTTTTATGATGATCCCTCATGAACCCATGTAAATCCCATGTTTTCCAAATTATGATCATATGATGTGGGTCTTTGATTATGAAAGAAGATCTTATGAAATCAAACATGAATTGGTAGAGTTGTATGATTTTATGATGAATTTCTATGAGCCCATATCTAACCATGATTTCTAGATGTTGATGTATGAAAATGGGTTTGGAACCATGAAAGGTGAATTATGGAATTATGCATGTTCTTAAGAGATTTATGTAAATGTTTTAAGGATGCTTTGAGAGTAAAGTATCAATGATGATGATTGTTGTTGTGTTGTTCAAATGGTTTCTCATAAACACATTAAAGAATGATTTGTGAAAGGACATTCTCACATATAGGATTCTTAGTGTTGTAAAGGTTTTCTCAACTAAACTATGAATCAAAGACTTTAGGAGCTATCCCAATAAGACCTAGCTTGGATTGGTTACTTAATTGTACCCCTCCATGGATGATGACTTAGCTTGGATTGGTTATTGAATGATACGTTTCCATGGATAACTTGGATTGGCAAGATGACGTTCTCTTCTATGGATAATAAGAACAAGTTAAGAAAATAACTACTCCGTGGGATTTATGCTTAGCACCGAGAAGATATTGAGATGAAAGCTTTCCCGTTAGTAGAGGCCAGGTTTCTAGTAGCAATTTCCTTATCCCTTACCTATGTGCCCCCAGAGGATGATTTTCTAGATAGACATTATCTAGTGGATCCATTTTAGCTCAGATTCATGGTTCTACCTTGGCAAGTTGGACAACCCTTTTTGGTGTAGGAGACATCGGGGGATCAAGTTATGGCTCACATGGTCTTTATGTCAGTTAAGGCTAATTCCCACAATAATAATGAACCAAGGTTACTTCAAGGAAGTATCGTAAGTATGTTTTAACATGATGTTCACTTGCATTGATCATGGTTTTATGACTTATGGTTTCTAAACTCTCAAGATGCATGTTTTAGCTTGATCATTGCTTACTTATGAAAATGTCCTTTTTAGCATGTTTTAAATATTTTATGCATGGCTATCATCCTTGGTACATTATTTTGTACTAACACATACTCTTGCCTACATGAATTATGATCTCTTATGCATGAATTGATGAAATACTATGGTTTTTATGATGATCCCCCATGAACCAACGTAAATCCCATGTTTTCCAAATTATGATCATATGATGTGGGTCTTTGATTATGAAAGAAGATCTTATGAAATCAAACATGAATTGATAGAATTATATGATTTTATGATGAATTTCTATGAGCCCATATCTAACCATGATTTCTAGATGTTGGTGTATGAAAGTGGGTTTGGAACCATGAAAGGTGAATTATGGAATTATGCATGTTCTTAAGAGATTTATATAAATGTTTTAAGGATGCTTTGAGAGTAAAGTATCAATGATGATGATTTTTGTTGTGTTATTCAAATGGTTTCTCATAAACACATTAAAACATGATTTGTGAAAGGACATTCTCACATATAGGATTCTTAGTGTTGAAAGGTTTTCTCAACTAAACTATGAATCAAAGACTTTAGGAGCTATCCCAATAAGACATAGCTTGGATTGGTTACTTAATTGTACCTCTCCATGGATGATGACTTAGCTTGGATTGGTTATTGAATGATAATTTTCCATGGATAATAAGAACAAGTTAAGAAAATAACTACTCCGTGGGATTTATGCTTAGCACCGAGAGGATATTGAGATGGAAGCTCTCCCGTTAGTAGAGGCCAGGTTTCTAGTAGCAATCTCCTTATCCCTTACCTATGTGCCCTCATAGGATGACTGTCTAGATAAAAATTATCTAATGGATCCACTTTAGCTTAGATTCATGGTTCTACCTTGGCAAGTAGGACAACCCTTTTCGGTGTGGGATTAATTGGGGGATTATGTTATAGCTCACATGGTCTTTATGTCGGTTAAGGCTAATTCCCACAATAATAATGAACCAAAGTTACTTAAAGGAAGTATCGTAAGTATGTTTTAACATGATGTTCACTTGCTTTGATCATGGTTTTATAACTTATGGTTTCAAAACTCTCAATACATGCTTTAGCTTGATCATTTCTTACTGATGACTCCAAAAATTGGACACATTTAGGGTTATATTTTAATAGAAATTGTGTCCTCAAATGCTTATTTTATCTCAATATCTGATGAAAACCTTTAAGATTCAGGAATTTGAAGTTTGAAGGAAAGCATGGTCACTACTTCGCAAAAAGGAACGAAAATGAAGGTCTGAGGATCGCCGACTTCATTTGGTAAATCGCCAAAGGGTCCCACTTCACCTTTAGTTCCAGTGTGCTGAGCCCTAAGGAAAGGATCAAGTCGGCTGAAAAAGGGAGCAGTCGGCGCATCGCCGAGGAGTTCTGCCAAGCAGTACTATGTCGCCCAATGACCCAGAGCATGATGATGCCGAAGGATGGTGCAAGATGGCGATGAACTACAACAAAGGGCTAATCGCCGAGTTTATCGGCGATTCCGACTAATGTCACTGAATGATCCACCGCAACACAGATTTTTGAAAACTATAAATACTCTTTGAGAGTTATAGCTTAATATCAAAATTTATAGTATCATTAGATAACATCAGATTCTTAATATAATTTTTAGTACTTTTATTTTGCTCTAAGTTTAGAGAGGGTTTTGGAAACTTGAAGAAGAAAATGGTTTCATCTCTTCCAATTTGGAAGTGGGTCTCTTGGATTCTTATTTCTTTGCTCAAATCAAGACTTATTTCTCTATACCCATTTGATTTCAACATCATTGAAGGAATAAATTTCTATCTCTTGATGTGTGGCTAAAA